>NC_022031.1:44722957-44730386 GCF_000317375.1 Microtus ochrogaster
ACTTCCTCTTCCTCCCAGAGTTCTGTTCTGTTTACTCCTCCCATCTATGTTCTAACCTATCAGGGCAAGCAGCTTCTTTATTTAATCAACCAATGACCTTCCTCCATCATCCAAGCTTCTCCACCCACCTCCCTTCTGACCGTGCAATTCACTCCTTCTCCATTTCGATTCAGAAAAGGGCAGGTCTCCCATAGATATCAACAAAGCATAACATATTAAGTTAGACTAAGCATTTCCCCTTGTATTAAGGCTGGGGAAGGCAACCAAGTATGAGACATAGGATACCAAAAGCCAGAAAAGGAGTCAAAAACAGCCCCTGCTTTCACTGTCAGGGGTCCTACAGGAAGACCAAATTAAAAAAACTCTTATATGTTCAGAGGGCCTAGGTCAGTCCCATGCAGATTCCATGTTTAGCAGTTTAGTCTCTGTGAGCTTCTATGAGCCCAGGTGATTTGATTCTGTAGGTTTTCTTGATGTCCTTACTCCTCGAATTCCAACAATCCTCCCTCCCTCTCTTCAGCAGGATTCCCTGAGTTAGACCTAATATTTGGCTATGGGTAGAAATCTCTGCATCTGTTTCCATTCATTGCTAGATGGAGGCTGTTGATGACAACTGGGCTAGGCACCATTCTACAGGTATAGGAGAATATTGTTAGGTATCATTACAATAATATTTTTTTCCAGTCATGTTTAGTTCTATCCTAGATCCCTGGGCCATCTAACATCTGGTTCCTGGTGCTCCAGACAGTGTCAGGCATGGACTCACTCTAATGGAATGGGTCTCAGATTGGAATAGTCATTGGGTGGCCACTGCCTAACCCTCTGTTTTATCCTTATCCCAGTACATCAAATAGACAGGACACAGTGTAGTTTGGAGGTTATATGGCTGGGTTGCTGTCCTAATTCTTCCAGTAGAAGTCTTTCCTGGTCATAGGAGATGGGCAGTTCAGTCTCCATATCTCCTACTTCTAGCAGTCTTAGCTGGAGTCATATTTGTAGATTCCTGGGGGTTTCCCTTCCACCAGACTTCGACCTGACCCTGAAAGTTCCCCATTTTCAGTCGCTCTTTCAATACTCTCCTCTGACACGTCCCCCACCTGATCTCTCAAGTTCCCACTTCCACCTGCCCCCACTACACTCATGAAATCGCTTACCTTTTGCCTTTCAGGGAAATCCCAGCATTCCTGCTGGAGATTCTCTCTGTCTGTAGATTGTAGCATGGCTGTTGTTTATTCTATAGCTAATATCTGCTTATGAGTTAGTACACACTGTGTTAGTCTCTCTGGGTATGGATTACCTCACACAGGATGATTTTTTTTCTAGTTTATCCAGTTACTTTCAAATTTCCTGATGTCATTGTCTATAACAGCTAAGAAATACTCCATTGTGCAAACGGACCACATTTTTTTTTGGTTGAGAAATCTCTAGATTGTATACAGGTTCTGGCTATTAGAAATAAAAATTCTATGAAGATAGTTGAGCAACTATATCCTTGTGGTATGATTCAGTATCTTTTTGATATATGCCCAAGAGTGATATAACTGGATCTTTATGTAGATTGTTTCCCAATTTTCATAGAAACTGACATATTAATTTTCAAAGTCACTGTGCAACTATACATTGCAACCAGCAACGAAAAGAGTTTCCGTTCTCCCCAACCTTGCCAGCATGAGCTGTCACTTATGTTTTTAATCTTAGGTTCAATATATGAAAATCTGTCAATGTAATCAACCATATATTCAAACTGAAAGAAAAAATTAACACATATCATTAGATGATGAAAAAAAGCCTTTGAGAGAATCCAACACCACTTCATGATAAAAAAAAAAGCCATGGGGAGATCACTGATACAAGAGACATACCTAAACATAATAAAGCAATGCAAGACAAGGAGATAGCCAGCATCAAATTAAAATGGAGAGAAACTCAAAGCAATTCTATTAAAATCAGGAACAAGACAAGGTTGCTTACTCTCTCCATGTCTATTTAGCAGAGTACTTGATTTCTAGCTAGAAAAATAAAACAACCAAAGGAGATCAAGGGGATACAAATTGGAAAAGAAGAAGTCAAAGTATCACTATTAGCAAATGATATGATAATATATATAAGCAACCTAAAAATTCTACCAGAGGAACCTTACAGTTGATAAACACTTTTAGTGAAGTGAATGGATACAAGATAATTAAGAAACAAATAAAACAGAACAATATCAGTAGCCATCATATAAACAAATGATAAACAGGCTGAGAAAGTAATCAAGGAAACAACACACTTCACAATAACCATAAATAATATAAAATATCTTAACCAAGCTAATGAAAGACCTGTATGACAAAAATTTCAAGTCTGTGAAAAAAGAAATTGGAGAAGATATCCTGCCTCATCCCTTGTCATGAGGTTGCCACCTGTGTCATATTCTCTACGCAAGTCGAATATGGTGAGAATTTTGGCATGACAAACATGACACGCGTGACAAATCTGACACACATGGAAAACGGGGAGCACGACAAATCTGGCAAGTGTGATGGAAACAACACGTGTGACTGAGCAACACACATGACAGACCTGACCAAGCAACACACGTGTCATATTCGGCACACATGACAGAGCCACATGCGTGACCGGGCCACATACATGTCATATCCAATACGCATGGCCGAGCAACATGTGTCATATCCAACGTTCATGACCGAGCCACACACATGACTGAGCCACACGCGTGCCAGATATGACACACATGACTAGGCCACACACGTGTCATTTCCAACACGCGTGATAGGGCCACACATGTGTCGTTTTCGGTGTGCGTGCCTGGTTTTGCCATGCTCATTGTTTTTCCATGTGTGTCGGATTGGTCATGCATGTCAAAATAAAAACATGCAGAGTAAAGAAAGAGTATTAAGAGCTACAAAGGAAAAATACAAGTAACATATAAAAGCAGACCTATCAGAATGACATAATTTCAAGCAGGGAGAACCACCTTAAATCCTGATCTCTTGAAGTGGTAAAATCCTTTAATCTGGGCCACACCTGCTGGCAGCAGCCTGTATGAATGGCTTTTGCTCCTTGCCTGCTTTATTTGCTCTTGCTTGTAAGTTCATTCATTCACTGACAACAGAGCCTACTTCTCTGGGATTCTGGTATATACTGAAGACAAGAGTATGTGTGTGTGTGTGTGTGTGTGTGTGTGTGTGTGTGTGTGTGTGTGTGTGCACGCACATGTACATGCATATGGCAGGGGAGTTTAGGGCCATAAGTAATGTCAAACTAACTATTGAACTTCTGGGCTGTTTCTGAAACCATTCCAGCCAGATCCACTCCAGCTGTACTGCTGTCATACATTTCTAAGACTCTGACATCATGTGTTTATCACTCATCACTTAACCTGCTTATTTAGTGTGCAGTTTCTCACTGAGTGACAGTTGTCAACCTAGTGTTGGAAGAGGTGAACCTCATATATTTCGTCTCTCTCTGATACTTTGGTTGTTTATATTTATTTCCTTATTGTCCCATGAAACATTTTATAACATATCAACTTCCATGCCAAAGTCGTGTGTCCTCATTACTAGTTTCCTATGGAGGTGCACATTATTGAATTATTTTAGCTTGCCATTCTATGATATGGTTATATCCCCTGTGGCTCTCTTTTATCACCCGATTTCCCTTTCTAGGTTCTGTCACATAAACTTTTATTTTTATGTTTACAAATTCTAACCGAAGAATGAATTTATGTTTATGCATGTATATGCATGAATGTGTGAAACTACATGTGTGTGTTTAATGTTAAGCTAAACTGAAATACACACACACATGTCAGCTGGAAACAAAACATTAGAAAGTAAAATTAGCTTTAAAAACAAGATGAGGTACCTTTTGCTTTTGATTGATTTTCCTCTGCGGGCCTCCAGGTTGGAAGAATGCACTTGTGAATTTCTGTCATTACCAATGTGCTCTGTCATTCCAGGTGGTTATGTCACCCCATCACACCATGCATGCTGTTTGCAAGTGACTGGATGAGGTTCATGGTAACAGTGATGGCAGGAAGCCTTCACTTGCCTGAAGCCTACTTCTTCCTCCTTTGAGCAAATAATTCACTGAATAAATACGTATTACCTGAAAATTATATGCCACACATCATTCGAAGAGAATATATATATATATATATATTTATCCTACTCAAAAGTATGCTTTGAAATTGAGTCAATGTTGTGTTTGCTGTCAGTGGGACTTATCAAATCTCTTAGCTACTTAAAAGGTACTAGAGCTTCCCTCCTCTTCTACATCTGTCATTCTTGTTCCCAATTTTCCAGTCTTTTCCCCATTCCTCCTTTGCTGTTGTCTTACATGTGTTCTAAAGTATCTATTCTAAGTAAGCTCAAAGACTTGTTTCTACATACAACATTTCAGAGCACTGCCTGTAACTTGCTGAGACCTGTACTCCCCCACTTGGGAGCCCGAAGTGAACGGTAGCATGCTGTCAGAAGATATCCTATTATAAAAGTTACAAAACATGAATTATGGGGAGAAATGTGGAAAAGGGAGAAGAACCGGCAAGAAGCTGTTGCACAGTGTAGTGGACCATTCAAGGTATTTGTGGCATTTTAACATAAATAGTTCTTTCAGGCAAGGTTTTAAACTAACCCACCTCAATTTCCTTCCAATCGCACTCCAGGAACAGAAAATAACGAAGTGATAATAATGTATGTTTGTTAACTAGATCCAGAAGAGAAACAGCCATTATAGCCCAGTTTTGATCATTTAGAATATTAGTGTATAATAGGAGAAGATGAAACAGCCATTAGAATCTCTCTGTGCTGCTTATGTTTATATTTGTGTGTATTATAATCTCATGGCACTGGATGTATTTAACTGCATTAGATTCCAGATGAATAAATTGTGCTTTCTCAAGTGCTAACTGCTCATGGACTTGTCATAGTGACTCTGGGGTGAGTTGGCCCACTTCAGTGAGCACAGTAATAAACCAGACATGCTATGTCATGTTGTATTGGGATTCAGATACCAAGAGCGGGGCATGTGAGGTATCAGAATGCAGCCAACCAAATGCTGTTCTTTAATTGGAAGATACCTTCCCAAAGGGAGGGCTTATTTAGGAATCATATCACATCTACCTACAGTCAGAAGATGTAAAAATTTAAGTATATTTACACCTCTACATTGATACACATACACCTAAACATTTATATACACACATATATACATTTAAATACATACATACACATTTAAATACAAGTGACATATACCTATTTATACATGTATGTGCAAATATGACCTTTTATCTTTTAAACATGTAGTTACTTATATATCTACAATACTATATCTATATAGATATGTTATTCTTATTCTATTTTTTGCCTTACTTTGTTTAGCCTTTTATGGTCTTTAGTAAGGACTTAGACTCTTTCTCAAGGAAGGAACAGAAATTCATAGAGCATAGCATAATTAGGTGAGAAAAGTTGGGTCTTAAGGACCCAACTAATGTACTTGGATCATAAACCCCATATTTGAAGGTAGTTTTGTAAAGAAGTGAAGCATTCATATTTCATTCTAACTCAGATGTACTTGAGGTTAAGTAATATTTCTACAGGAGGAAGAAGTTACAGCTACAGGTATGAGTGCCTGGAAAAAAGGACCCTTGCCTTTCAAATCTTCAGTCACTTTAGAGGTTGGGGAGGAGGAAGAAAAATCTCTTGGGCTTATGGGCTTTCTGCCTGCCTGCCTGCCTGCCTGCCTGTCTGTCAGATGTTTTCATAAAAGTATTAGAGATCTGTGACAGTCTCCGTATTGACTTGTGTAGGCCTCAGGAGGATGCTTTTGGCGCCTGTGTGCTCGGCCCAGTGGTAATTATCCTTATGATCCAGGGCAATGGGAATCTAATCTGTCTCTCTCCTCTTTTTCTTTTTAGCTCACCTGCCTTTACCTTTTAAAACAGACTGTGACTGGATACTATATTTACATTCACAAGCCTTGCTGAGTTAGACCAAGGGAAACAGGATTTTCTTCTCAGTACTTTGTAAAACAAGCCACCTGGGGAATTCCCCTGTCAAGTTGTTTTAGCTTGTGTTCTTACTTCTAAGACTAGTACATGCAGAATTAACTGCAGAGGATGAAAAATTTTAAGATGAAACTTAAGCCATCTTAGTTTTTCTTCTCTTTTTAACATGTATATCTCAGAACACTTCAGTAACAGGAGATTTACTCTACTGAAGATTGCAGCTGGGCAGCCTCACACTTCAGAGCACAAAGTTAACAACAGGTTATATTATGTCGTACAACAAACATTCTACCAACCTGCCGAATCAAACATATAGTATCACAGTATCACAAGCAAAAAGAAATTTATTTTACTCTTAGTGTGCATGCCACATGGATGTTTTAGATGTTAATAAAAATAAACAAATCCTGGGAAAAAATTATCAGAAAGAATGAAGGTAACCATCAAACACATAGTTGTTCTGGTAAAGCTTGGTCTACTTCCGAGAGTGACGAGTTGTCATTTCCTTCCCAGGGTGTCATTTCGACAGGTTCTGTAGCATTAATGTCATCTTTGTGCAGTAAGATCATCCTCATCAGCACCTAGAGCAAGCTTCATCATCATGTAGATCCTATTAGCATGTGTCTGGGAAGCTTCCAGACTGAAGCCAGAAGACGGGAGTGCAACTTCATATGGCAAGATGACCAGGTCCTTCACAGATTTCCCATTCTTGTCAGCTTCCGTCTTTTGCCTTGAGGTTTCAATAATGGAGAGATAAGGATTGCTCTCTGGGCGTTCCTTTGCTGCCATCTAACTCATCTTGAAGTCTCTGAGGGCTTGGATTTTCATGATTTTCTCTGTTTTCTGTCCATGCCTTATGTGCTTGGGATGATACAGCATGGGGACATCACTAATAGGTTTGACACAGTTCCTTTTCAAACTTTTCCTCCAAAAATCCCTTTCATAATTTTCATAAATTTCAAAATTTCAAACTTTGTCTTTTTCTCTTACTGTTTCTTTTTCTCCTCTTCATCTTCTGGAAGTTCCAGTACTTCTTTGATATTTCAAATGTGCTGGATACCTGCAGATCTCTTAGGAAGAATACAGGAGCATGGTGGCGAGACCTCAAATAAGAATACTGTATCTAAGCAAGTAATTTCCATCAACCACACTGTGCTCTCCTGTGTCTGATATGAAAACTATAATGTTCTTGAGAGAAGAACCAGTAGCTACTGTCTGAGTTCTAGGAGGTACTCTGAGGACAGGGATAGAAAAATGATTATGTGTGCGCAAGAACATATGCGTACAAATGATGAATGTGTTTTGACAAATGACATCCAAACTGAAATTGGATTTCAGGAGATGTAAATATAGGCTTGGGGCCGGGCGGTGGTGGCGCACACCTTTAATCCCAGCACTCGGGAGGCAGAGGCAGGC
>NC_022031.1:44730486-44743044 GCF_000317375.1 Microtus ochrogaster
AGGCCAGCCTGGTCTACAAGAGCTAGTTCCAGGACAGGAACCAAAAGCTATGGAGAAACCCTGTCTCGAAAAACCAAAAAAAAAAAAAAAAAAAAGGCTTGGAATGAGCTAGTTCTAATGATACTACTATCTTGTCTTTGTATAATATCAACCTTTAAAATTTTAATACAATTCAGAGAAGTGAGGAGAGCCATAAAAATTTTAATTTATTTTTGTGCTTATGGGGAATTATCAAAGATTAATGCAGACATTAGGATATGTTACAAAGATTTAGTTCATTTCACACATGTAAGTTGTTATAACTAGATGTATTCATATACATGGCATCTGTGTTGATGGTAATAAATCTCATAAGGATTGACAAATAAAGTAAGGATATCTAGTTTAATTTAAATTTTAGTCAGCAATGTGCTGTTTATGTGACACATATATATGACATAACCTATTTAAACTGTAGTTCACCATAATGCTAGGATTATGTGTGTGTCTGTGAAACCATAACTAATATTAGTGTAACTTTTTGGTACCTGTCTTTGTAAAATGTTTTATATACCTTTATGGCTTACTTATCTATCTTAATTATTTATTATCTAAATATGCTGTACATAAACTTAGGCTGGATTTTCAGGATCACAATCATGAGATTACAGATATTATTCTCCAGTTCAGAGGGATTGGAAATGCAGAATTCTACATCTTTATACTCCTTCTCTAATTGTTATACTACTTTGTATTTTTACTCAACATTGGTAATAGTCAAATATGTGTAAGATATGTGCCACCAAATGTAATAGTGCATAGCTTCAGCTGCAAAGAAAATAATTTTCTACATTTTCTTCTGGTTCTGTCATTGTGAGGAGGTCACTGTTTTACATTTAAAAAGTGCTACTTTATTCTTTGATGGAAGAACTGAAATTCATCATAATTATTTATTTATTAAATATTTTCTGATTTTTTAGTTTATTGGCCTATGTGTACTAGCTGTTAGGATAAGTCTAGGGCTTGTGAAACATAAAATTTATAACATAATGAAGAATAGGGAAATAACTTATGATTAAAACATATTTTGAGTAAAAATTCTTAGAGATTTTATTCAAGAACACAAGGACAACCACTCCTACACTTCCTAAAAGGATTTTTCCTTGAGAAAGAGAGTTTCAGGCCTTGGTTTGTAGCTCAGTAGCAGAGTACATGTTTACCACCAATTAAGACTAAACTTTACTCCCCAGTTCTCTACACACAGATAAGAAAAATAGTGTAGCTTTATTGAGTCAAGTTTTAAGGAAACCTAGCTTGATAGCCAGGTAAAAGGATGGGTATGTCAGTCTAACTGGAGGGCAGAATATAAATCTGAAGGGACAACATTTTTAAAAAGAGCAGGGTAGAAAACTGATTTTTTTAGGGTGACAAGAATGAAAGGAAGATCAGATGCAAGGCTGTTGTTATAGCACATTAAAGAAATAAATGGAGCTTAAACTATGTAGAGAACATTAGGAATGGAGAAGAAGGCTGTTCCTCCACTCTGTTCCTAATACATCTTCCAAAGTTCAGGGAAAAATAACATTAGAAGTAAAAATGGCAGGGTTTAGATTCTAATTGAATTTAAGGATGAAAAATGAGCCGGGCGGTGGTGGTGCACGCCTTTAATCCCAGCACTCGGGAGGCAGAGGCAGGCGGATCTCTGTGAGTTCGAGACTAGCCTGGTCTACAGAGCTAGTTCCAGGACAGACTCCAAAGGATGAAAAATGAGACAGAAAGACTCATGTATTTCTACATAAAGTCAGATGAGGTGATACTAACTAGAAATAAACTAAATCCTTGGTGGGGGATAGGCCAGTTGGTATTTGTCTTTGTTAAGATTTTGTTGCTGTGAAGAGACACCATGACCATGGCAATTCTTATAAAGGAAAACATTTACTAGGTCTGGCTTATAGTTCAGAGGTTTAGTTCTTTATTGTCATGGTTGGAAGCATGGCAGTATGCAAGCAGACATGATTCTGGAAAGGTGGCAGAGACATCTACATCTAAGATCCACAGGCAGGAGGAAGAAAGATCAACACTGGTGTGGGAAGTTGTTTTGTTTAAATGTTACTATTATTGGTTAATGAAGAAATCTGTTTTGGCTAGTGGCTTAGCAGAACAGAACTAGGCAGGAAAACTAAACTGAATGCTAGGGGAAAGAAGGCAGAGTCAGTGAGAAGCCATGGAGCCACCAGCGGAGAAAGTTGTGAGCTGCCAGCCAGAACCTTGCTATTAAGCCACAGCCACATGGCAATATATAAATTCATAGAAATGGATTACTTTAGGATATAAGAGTTAGCCAGAAATACACTTCAGTTATTGGTCAAACAGTATTGCAAATATTATAATTTCTATGTGATTATTTCATTTCTGAGCAGCCAGGAAACAAATGGGTAGCCTCTGTCAACAAAATGGTGCCCAACATGGGACAACTGCATCCACATAAAGCCTGAGAGAGAGTGGGAAGTAATTCTAGACACAAAAGAACAAAATTAAGCATGGCTTCTTGGTAACAGACCTTTCTCATGTGGGCCCTGTTTGCTAGAGGCAAGTGTGTCTCATTTAAGAGAGGCTTCCTGACTTAGCTTTAGCTGTAAACCTTGCAGCTCTTTTAAGAGATTTGACACAAAACACTTTTTTTTCTCTTTTTCAGTAAATTTTATTGTGTGCTTAAGTCATTCATGCTATTATTTTTTTTAATTTATTTATTTAATTAAGGATTTCTGCCTCCTCCCCGCCACCGCCTCCCATTTCCTCCCCCTCCCCCGATCAAGTCCCTCTCCCTCATCAGCTTGAAGAGCAATCAGGGTTCCCTGACCTGTGGGAAGTCCAAGGACTGCCCACATTCATCCAGGTTTAGTAAGTTGAGCATCCAAACTGCCTAGGCTCCCCCAAAGCCAGTATGTGCAGTAGGATCAAAGATGGAGAGGGTGTGGAGAAAGGGGTACACTCATCCATTGCTGGTGGGAATGCAAACTTGTGCAACCACTTTGGAAAGCAGTGTGGCGGTTCCTCAGGAAATTTGGGATCAACCTACCCCTGGACCCAGCAATACGACTCTTGGGAATATACCCAAGAGAGGCCTTATCATACAACAAAAGTATATGCTCTACTATGTTCATAGCAGCATTGTTTGTAATAGCCAGAACCTGGAAACAACCTAGATGCCCTTCAATGGAAGAATCGATGAAGAAAGTATGGAATATATACATATTAGAGTATTACTCAGTAGTAAAAGACACAAAACACTTAAAGGGTGTTTATGAATAGCTGACAGCATGCTTCTGGTGGTGGCAGTAAAATCGAAACTCTGTAGAGTTGTGGCAATAAACATGGCTCATGGCTCCCACCAGTAACATGGCCATGAAACTACATTCTCAGAAAGTAAAAAAATGGGTTAGATCCAGACGTCAAAGCCATGGATTTAATCCTAGCTCTATCACCTAGCAAATTAAAGACTCAGGTGATCAGAAAAAGAGAGATATACAGTAAAGATAGATTCAGATGAAAAATACCTCTAAATGGTTTAGAGTGTATTTAAAAATATGTATAGGATTGACAGAGAAATGAAAAGATATAAGTCATTTTTTAAAAAAAGTGAGAGAGAAGTTGGGTGTGGTGGCACACAACTTTAAATCCCAGCACTTGGGAGGCAGAGGCAGGCAGATCTCTGTGAGTTCATGGGAAGTCTGGTCTACAGGATGAGTTACAGACAGCCAAAGATTCACAGAGAAACCTTGTCTAAAAAAACCAAAAATTAAAAATAAAAAGAAAAGAAATAGAGTTTAAAATAAAGCCACATAAAGATAAAAATACAAAAAATAATCTGTATACTTCATGTTATTGTATTGTTTTTTAATTATTTGAATGCTGAGGAAGGAGCAAGGGCTGTTTTAAGACATTTGATTACAAATACTGCTGAATTAATCTAATATATATATTTTGAAAATGCCTTGACTTCAAAATTTAAGTCAAAAGATGTGTTACTTTGGAGAAGAAGTTTTGCTTTTGCTTCCACATGAAATGAGAGGCTGTGGATTCATTCTGGGTTAAGAAAAGTCAGATTTGATTAAGAAAACCCCCTGAAAAAAATCTCTGATAAGAGCGGATTCCCCAGATGATCTAATATTACAGAGGACCTCTGTTGGCATTTCCTCTGAATTCTATATTTAGAAAAACTTCAAGACTTCTGACTGAAATGATCAAACCTCACAGAATATTTCAGTCAGTACTTGACCATAATCCTACATTTTCTTTAGGTCCACATAAGATTATCAGCACCTCCAATCAGCTGGAAGTAGTCTGATACACTATACCCACATTTCCCAAAAATGGATTATGAATGTTTTTCTTTTTTTAGAGTATTGGTTACACATTATTATGGATAATGGTCAGGATGAAAGCTAAATAAAGGAGATTAGATTCAGAGTTTTGGTTTTGAAAAAAAAAGAGGGGGGGAGTGCTGTGGGACAAGAGTCTTATACCCTGTATTGATTTCTCAGTTGTATTGGTTTAATAAAATACTGATTGGGCAGTAGTGAGGCAGGAAGTAGAGGTTGAGTGATCACAACAGGAGAATTCTGGGAAGAGGAAAGGCCCAGTCTGCAGTTGTAACCCAGTCCAAGAAAAAGCAAGATGAGAATGTGTCACTGATAAAAGGTACCAAGCCACATGGCTAATACAGAAAAGAATTATGGGTTAGTTTTAGATATAAGAGTTAATAAGAATCCTAAGCTAATAAGCCAACCAATTTATAATTAATACAGACCTCTCTGTATTTCCTTGGAATTGAACAACTATGGGACAGGGAAGGATAGAAACCTCTGTCAACACAACACTGAGCCTGACTTGGGTTTTGGAGACTATAAAGCCAATGCCTAGTGATGTCATTCCTCCAGCAAGGTCATATCTATTCCAATAAATCTGCTCCAACAGTGCCTCTCTATCAGACTGTGGGACTATATTTTCAGTCAAACCACTACAGTATTTCTGGGGTATTAATTTATTTAGGTATATTGAATGTGGGATGCATGTAGGATAACAGAAATATCTAGACTACAGAGTAAGAAGAAGTTATGCATTTAAGACAAGGGTAACTAACAGGCTTCTAAGTAGATTTCCATGTGTTTGTTGCTCCTTAACATTCACGTGACAAAATAGACCAAAGTGCTACAATGTCATCCAAGAACCCCATTTATACTGAGCTTAAAGGAAGTCTGCAGAAGTGGAGACTAAGAGGAGATAGAAGAAATGCCTACAGAATAGTAAAGCAAAGAATGCATTTTTATTAAGCAGCAAGGAGTTTAAAGAAAATCAGCAATATCAAACAACAATAATAAAATAAAAATGGCTACAGTAGATTGCCAATTTGGTTAGATTACTTTAATAATACAGATGTTCAACAGTTTTGACATTTTTTTTTAGCCTAGGACCATGCAGGGTAATGCCAAATTGTTCCAGGTTGAATAAAGGATAGACATGATTGCATGATGGAAGGAAAGTGTTTTAGGCAATATTAATATCCAAAAATAGATGATGGTGTCTGCTTCATCCCTCATAAGGGGTATAGATGGACATTTCTGTCCTGCCTTGTCCCACAGCTATTCAGTCCCAAATAAACAAACAGAGATTATATCAATTATAAACTGTTTTGGCCATTGCTCAGGCTTATCACTAACTAGCTCTTACAACTTAAATTAACCCTTAATTCTTATCTATGGTTAGCCTCATGACTTGTCACATTTTCTCAGTAAGGCATTCTCATGTTGCTTCCTCTGCATATGGCTTGTGACTTCATCTCTGCCTTTCCTCTTCCCAGAATTCTCCTCGTCTGGTTGCCATACCTATACTTCCTGGCTAACTACTGGACAATCAACATTTTATTAAACCTATGTATGAGAATAATCTTTACATTTTACAATAGCATTATCCCATAACAAAGGGGTGTGAGTCCTCAGTGTCTATCTTTTAGATTCCTGATGATGGAGACTTGAAACCAGGAGGCAATAGCTGGCATGATAGAGGACATCTGTGATACCAGTACAAAGGCTACTTAAGTAGGACAGTATTATCAGTTCAAGGTCTGCCTATGCTACACAGTTTGTTTGAAAAAAAAACTCAGTCAAAAATTAACTCATTTGGACAGGATAAAAGTAAATATAGTTCAAAGCAGGATCCATGACCTTTGCATACATGAAAAGCTATTTGAAGAAAAATAGGTGAAGTATGAGGTTGAACCCCACAACAACAGTACATGACAGGCAGAAAGTATTACCCTAGACATGAAGCTGAACAATTACTTTCAAAAGGGGTTTTCTTGCTGGTTGGTGGTAGCACATGTCTTTAATACCAGCACTCAGGAGACAGAGGCAGACAGAGCTCTGTGAGTTTGAGGCCAGCCTGCTCTATAAGAGCTAGTTTCAAGACAGGTTCCAAAGCTATTGAGAAACACTGTTTCGAAAAAAACAAAACAACAGAAAAGGATTTTCTTGAAAAAGTGGTTCCCAATAATTTTCTAGCCAAAAACAGTTCAGCTTAAATGGAAGCCTATCTATTTTCCACTTTTTGATAGGAGTTCATTATATGCTTACATCATAGATAAGGAATTAGTTGAAAGGTAATTGAAGATCAATAGATGCTAGAGGAAGTATGTAATAATGTAGTCAAATACAATGATTAAGTGAATATTAAATAAATATTTTTATAAAGTAGAAAGAACTTCTGGGACAGAATAATTTGAAACACATACTAGCATGTTAGTAGTATCAGAATATATTTGAGGACTAAGAGGGTAAATACTGTTTTAAATCCTGTCTGTTGCCTTTATATAATATCAAAAATAAGGTTATTATTGAGAGTAATTTCTTGTTATAGTTGCTGAATAAGGAGTTTAAGTGTAGTTAAATTTTCTTAGAATTTCAGTTAGTAGAAGGTATTGATGACTAAAGAAGAAACAGGTTAGTGAAAAATTCTAAGTGCTTGGAATTAGCTAAAGTTCCAAGGGTATGTGTAACAGTCAGGGTTTTCTAGAGTTACAAAACTTATAGAATAAACCTTTCTCTACATACATAGAAAGGGGTGTTTATTAGAATGACTTATAGGCTTTGGTCCAACTAATCCTATGATGACTGGCTATGAACTGACAGTCCAAGAATTCAAAAGTTTTCAATCCATGAGGCTAAATGTCTGAGCTGGTCTTTAGTAGAGGCTGAAATCATGAAGAAGCAGGTTGTAAGTAAAGTAGAAAAATGGTATTGCTAACAAGGTGAAAAAGTTTTCTTCTTCCATATCCTTTTATAGACTTCCAGCAGAAAGAGTGGCTCAGATTAAACATGTGTCTTCCAGGCAAAAGATCTGGATTAAAGGCATGTCTTTTACCCTCAAAGATCCAGATTAGAAGAGGATCTTCCTATTTAAGATTAAGCAAAAAAGGCTTTCACATGTGTGCCCTTCATTTTTGGGTTTTAGTTAATTCCAGATGTAGTCAAGTTGGCAAATAAGATGTCACATCATTTATTATTGGATGATTCTTTTTAGCTTTACTATAAATCATCATTTAAAGAGTTAGACTTTGTAATTACACCAGTTGTCTTTGTTAGTGTTTCTATTGCAGTGATAAAATACCATGACCAAAAAGCAACTTGGGGAAGACAGGGCTTATTTATCTTACACTTACACACCACAATTATCAAAAGATGTCAGTTCAGGGCAGTAACTCAAACAGGAATTGGAGGAAGGAGATGATGCAGAGGCCATGGAAGAATGTTGCTTTCTGACTTGATCCTCATGGCTTGCTCAGCATGCTTTCTTATAGAAGTAGGCCCCCAAAGCCCAGGGGTACCATCATTCACAATGAGCTAGGCCTTCCTCCATCAATTACTAATTAAAAAAATGCTCTTTGGACTTGTCTCGAGACCAATTATTTGGGAATATTTTCTCAGTTAAGAGTCCTCCCAAATGATAATAGTTTGGGTTACACTGGCAAAAAAACAAGGCAGCACAAGAGCATTTACATTGATGATGCAGTAAAAAAACTTTAATGGTCAGGGTTCATGAAATGCAGAAGTACTGGCTATAAAATTACTATGAATATAACTCAAGATAGAAAAATTATAGTAGAAAGAAAGAACTAAAATGGGCTAGACATTAAAGGGAGGTAAAAGTGATAGTAAGGGTTAATTTAATCTGGTAGATAAAACAGTGAGAAATTCAATAGGTTTGCAGTCATGATTGAAATTCAATATTTAAAAAGTGGAAATACTTCAGAGAATAGAAAACACAGATTACTAAACAGAAAAGGCCTTGAACAAGACCTTTAGAATTGAAGTCAAACAATGGTCAGATATGTTAATATTTCTAAAGATATGAAATCATGTATATTAAGGGAATTAACTGAAATACATATATGCAATGAATTATGTGTGTCTTCTATGAATGTGAGGTAGTAAATGGGAACTTTATAAACATCAGTAACAAGGTCTATCGGTTATGTTCCTGTGAGTTGAGATTCAAACATATATATAAGAGCAAATGTCAAGCCAGCTAAAAATTGAGTATGGGTTGGAGAGGGTCTCATGAAATCTCAAGGTGTTCTTGGCCACTGATAGCTACTCAGAAGAGATAGATTCAGTTTCCTTGGGATGCATGCCTTGATAGATATTCATGCTCCAGTGTATGGTGCAGTATCCAAGTACATACTGATGGTACAAAATGCACTCAGTGAGTTTACAAAAAAATAGCACAAAAAATGGGAGGGAAGCCGGGCGGTGGTGGTGCACGCCTTTAATCCCAGCACTCGGGAGGCAGAGGCAGGCGGATCTCTGTGAGTTCGAGACCAGCCTGGTCTACAAGAGCTAGTTCCAGGACAGGCTCCAAAACCACAGAGAAACCCTGTCTCGAAAAACCAAAAAAAAAAAAAAAAAAAATGGGGGGGAAAAGTGATGGAGTGAGGGTACAAATTTGGAGAGTAGAGATGGAATTGATCAAAACACATAAACACATTGTATTCATGTATGAAACTCTCAACAAATAAAGAGAGTTATCCTAGAAAAATGGTTAGGAAAAAGAGGGAATTTCACTCTTTGATATGGCATCCACAGTCCTTACATTTTACCTGAAATGCTGCCTGCGGTGGCTGTGGTTTCAGGGAGCCTCTGACTTTTAGTTAAGGGTGGAATGAGAGGACCGAGTTTCTCCCATGCACAGAACAGTGGATAAACAGAACTGGGAAGGAGGGCATGAGAATAACAGAGCAGCTTCTTAGAGCAGGTAATTTAGATTGTGAACTTTCAGAATTAAAACAAAGAACTGGTTTATGCCTAACTATGCCTAATTAATTGCTTTTTACATGGTGGGAACCATAACTTTTGTGCAAGCTAAGCATGTGATTTAACACTGAGTCACACCCCAGGACCAATTATTGAGATATTAGTTAACTTTCCATTTTATATACATCTCTAGCAATTTCTTCAAGTGTTGAAGAAAGTTGAGTACAGAAGCCTGTTTTTTTTTTCTTTGTTTGTTTTTTTTAAAAAGGCCATTGGCAGCAGAGTTTGGATCGTAGATGCTATAGATAGGGGTGTTGTGAAATACCATCTATGGACCTTGAAGCTAATATAGGATCAAACATCTGGTGGCCAGAGAAGCAATGAAGACAGTACAGGAGTCACAAAGGCGGCCTGAGGGCTTTTACATTTCAAGGTATGTAGTAATATCTTGCAAGTAGAATTGCTTTGTCATTAAAGGTGCATCTCTCTTCACTTTAGTCATTTAATGCCCAAGTCACAAGGGTAGAAGATTTCTTGTTTTTCAAAGGTTATTCCAAAAGATGAACAGAAACAAACGAACAGAACTGCACAATTGAATGTATCCACACCGAGAGCCTGGTTTACACAATTCTTTTCTTTGGAAGAATCCATTCTGCTATTTGTCTTGTTTTCTCTCCTTCACTTTTGATTTGTTCTGCATTGTTTTGGCTTTTGTGTATATCTAGAATGTTTTAGGTAGAACCAATTTACGAAGCACAAGGAATTTCACTGTCTCATTCAAGTGGAGTACTGACCTGCCCTGGCATTTTTCATGGGCATGGTGATAATTGGTAGGGTCGTTAGGGCCAGGTTTACCCAGCTGGCCACCTGCATGGAGAACAGCTTTCCTATTAAAGTTAATTCATCCATGAAGGACCTTTGACTGTGTGGCTTTCTCCAGGTGAGTACTGTGCTGACTAATTTTGCTCAGACACTGAAAGCAGAAAGCCTTGAGTTGTTTTTCATTCAAAGCAAGCACAAGGTTGATAAGCAACTGCCTGTGAAGCCAGAGCATATGCGGAATTCTAATTCTGATTTTGCTTTGGGCCAAAATTCTGTATGCTTCTAATTCTTAAGTCTGGTTGAGCCTCAGAATCATCTAAAGAAGTTTTAAAAATTCCAATATCTAAGCCTCACACAGTGATCTTGATTTACTGTGTCTTGATTGGGTTATAAAAATATACTTTGAAATATACTTGGGGATCACTGGTTTATAACAGTGGTTTATAAATTTGCTATGGGACTGAGGTGGCATGAGGAAATCTACTTTATTCAGGTCCCAATTCCCAAATGATTTTATTGATCTAAACACTTTGTTAGACACAGACACTAACTTACCTCATAGGAATGTTGGGGAGCATATTGCCCACAAACGTGTAGAAAGCTAAATAAAAAAATGCTTGACTTTGATATGATACAGCACCTAGGCCACCATTTCCCCTCACCCCTATCTCTTCCTACCTCTTCTGATGTTTATAGGGTTAAAGTATTGATACTTCAGTGTTTTCCCTCTGGTGAATACATCAAACTCTGCAACAGGAAATCACTACAAACACTATTCATTTTATTATTTGTTTCTTGATTCATTTTATTATCTATCAATCACTATCTATCTATCTATCTATCTATCTATCTATCTATCTATCTATCTATCTATCATCTATCTATTTTTCTATATTTTTGAGACAAGTTCTCATGTAGCTCATGACGGCCTTTTACTCACTATATAGCAGAAACTAGACTTGAATGCTTGATCCTCTCTGCCTGTACATCCTAAGTGGTGGACTGAAAGTTTACACCACCATGCCCTGCTACTCCAACACTTTTTTTTTTATTTTTTATTTTCGAGACAGGGTTTCTCCATAGGTTTTTGGTTCCTGTCCTGGAACTAGCTCTTGTAGACCAGGCTGGCCTTGAACTCACAGAGATCCGCCTGCCTCTGCCTCCTGAGTGCTGGGATTAAAGGCGTGCGCCACCACCACCTGGCTACTCCAACACTTTAAACAAACATCAGTGTCTCATAATTTCTTCAAACTCTAAAGGCATCTTTACAATCCAGAGACTCATCTTTGACTGATGATACTCTAATGGCGAGTATCTTGTCATGCAAGAACTAGTACAAGATTGAGAAGATGAGAAGACAGAACACAAGTGGGAGAATGGGGCTAAAACACAACTGTGAAGGGTTGGAATGATGGTAGAAAAAGAATTTCTGTATTTAAGCCAGCATTAAGTGGTGGAGGTGGAATGGGCAAGAGAGAGCAAGCAAGAAGATGATCAGTAATGAGTCAGGAAACACAACGCTGAAAGGGGCTTTTACAAAGCCAACTGTGCTCATATAAATAGTAAAGCTGTTTTTGAAGAACCTTTACTGCATTTTTTTTGGATTTATAAGACAATATAGATGGCAAAGGGTCTTTCCACAAAACTTTTGTACTTCAATACTCATTTTCTTCTCCACGAAATCGTCGAATGAAGATTATGGGCTCTTACATCACAAATCTTTGTGTGTGTGTGTGTGTGTGTGTGTGTGTGTGTGTGTGTGTGTGTGTGTGTGTTAGTCTTGCAACAGTGTCCTTCATTCAGCAGTGCTTTAAAGCTGCTGTTTCTTTTGAAGAGTTGCTCCTCCTTAGGTAGACACATGGGTAAGTGTCTGCTCATTTGCTTCTACTTGTGGTCCCGGTTTTAGGCATAGGACCAGTTGGGACAAGAGACTCGGTTCTGGGACAACTGTTGGAAGGTTGATGAAAGAGAAACAAACCTCATATTTTATGATTGAATAAAAACTTTGAATTCCTGACATATATCTCCTTATAAGAAAATTCAACCAACATCTGGAGCCACCAGATGGAAGCTACACACAGTCTTTTCAACCACTGAGTACAGCCATCCTCTGAATGACACAAACTCTGTTCTCTCACTTTCTCCTTTATTTTCCCAATCAGTCAGTTTGGATTGGGCTTTCTAATACCTTCAAACAAAAAGAATCATTATTAAAATTTTCTGAAGCATAAAGCTATTTACTCATCGAAAATTAGGTTTCCTTATGGCTCAAATGTAGTGTGTAAAAATACGCCTTTAGCCTGGGTCTGAAAAAGCCTGGGATAAAACCAGACTCTCTGAACATAGCGGACAATGACTACTGAGAACTCAAGAACAATGGCAATGGGTTTCTGATCCTACTGCATGTACTGGCTTTGTAAGAGCCTAGGCAGTTTTGATGCTCAACTTA
>NC_022031.1:44743144-44777705 GCF_000317375.1 Microtus ochrogaster
AAATGGGGGGCGGTGGCGAGGAAGAAACGGAAATCTTTAATAAATAAATAAATAAATTCGCCTTTAGAAACGTGCTGATAATAATCATGTATTTAAAGAATGGATACAAATGAATGTATTTGAAATTACTGAGAGACGTGGCAAAATATTGCTTGCAATACATAGGCAACAAGGAAGAAAGTGGAGGGTTGGAGAAAATGAGGAGAGATAAGGAAGGATGGGGAAGAGTGTGAGGGGGAATAAGGGGACAGAGAGAGAGAGAGAGAGAGAGAGAGGGAGGGAGGGAGGGAGGGAGGGAGAGGGTGAAAAATAATAGTCTCTTATGAAGTCTAGGAATTTCCTCACTGGAAAAAGCACAGTGTACATATTTGGATTATTGTGTGACAGCTGTTTGTCTACCAACCCAGTGTCTGAGTTATGCTTCTGAAAACAAAGGGCTATTTGTTTTATTCTTGCCTCATAGATTTGAAGAAAGAAAAAAAAAAGCTGGGGGACTAAATTAATATATGTTAGTTAGTGAATGACCATATCTGTTACATATCATGATTGTTGTGACAAACTTCTCCACATAAACAACTTAAGGAAGGGTTTATTTTGACTCACAGTTCAAGAGGAAAGTCCTTTATGTTGAGACACTCATGGTATCATGAACTTGAATTAGTTGGTTACATTGTATTCACAGTCAGAAGCAAAAGGCAATGGATGGTTGTATTTATCTCACTTTGCTCCATTTACACAAATCTATCTCATGAAATGATACCACTCACATTTATTGTAGGTTTGCCCATCCCAATTAACCTAATTGAGATAATCCCTCACACAGTAGCCCAGAGACTCATTTCCATGCTAATTCTAAATCCTATCAAGTTAGCGGTCAAAACTAACCTTCACAACGTCTAATAACTAAAACTAACATATTGGATGTGAATATTGAAATGGTTTTGCAGGTATTGAAGTGTAGCAAATCATTAAAATTTGTTTTAAAATAGCATGGGAAGTTTATTATTACTAGATTAATCTGGTCATAATTATTTTAACTTTTTCCAAAGTAAGAGGCAAATTACATGCAGTCAGGAAGAGTGGAAATCCTGGAACTAGTTGGTCTCAATGGGGAAAAGTGTTTACACAAAGTCAAGACAGCACAGCGGGATGTAGAGATTGTCTGGCAGGTGGTAAGGAAGATGGAGGATGGTACAACTAAACTTAGAAAATCCATTCCCCATTTAATTTGAACTGTCATTAAATTAATCTTACAGCAGAAGTCTCAGCTGGAGACTATATCATGTTCATTTCTAGGTCTCAGACATATCTCTACATGCCAGGGGAACTAGTAAGAAATTTAAAAGATGTTTATTAATATGCAAAAGTGATGAAATTCATTGTAGATGTGTTTCAGTGAATGTGTTTGAGGAGCTCTGAGTCAGTCTTGGTGTGGTCCTTGTGTCTATTCTTTTTTCTCTCGTTGGCTATTAGAACAGTCCATCAATACATGAATAAAGAAAAAACACATCATAGAAAAGTTCTAATTCAAGAAAAAGCTGCAAGCACCAAAGCTTTAGTATCTTACTAAAGAAATGCCATGCAAATTGGAGGTTTCTTCACTCACCCCATCACAGGCTGTGGAGCACAGAAAGTTCTAGAGGCATAAGCAGTACAACTGGGACAGACACCACCTACAGGAACATGGAACCTGCAGAGGCCATATGACATGACACAGGGGATAGTATACAGCAGCAGTGGCAATGTGCTCTGTGAAATAAGTTTCTTACTGGAGGCAGGCTCCCTGCCCAGGACATTGATGATCTGTAGTGATCATGACTAGACTTAGCAGTATATGAAGCAGTGTCTGCCCCAGACACCATGCGAAGAAAGTGGCAAAGGTGTGGTGGAGTTATTTCCAGTGGTTGGAAGAAACACAGCAAAATGATAATAATATGTCAGTTATTGAAACTATTTCTGTTCTTTACTTATGAATAGAAATGCAAGCATGCAGACATTTTCAAACAGATACTCACAAAATTAACTTGTACTGTGTTTCCGATTGCACTCTACTTGCAATGTGAGTTTTTAAAATTATTTCTTTTATTTTTTTGACATAATAATATGATTACAACATTTCCTCTTTTCCTTTCTTTGCTTAAAGGCTCCCATATACCCCTTCTTGCATTTTTCAAATTCATGGCATTGTTTAATTAATTATTTTTACATGTACATATATACATATGTATTTATTCATTTATTTATAAGAGTACTAAAAGATATAGTCCCCCCAATATTAAAATCTATTATGATTCTAGAAATTTTTAGACAAATAGCTGTCAACATTATCGGTATTAGTTTCTAACAACAAGAAAAAGGCTGTTTCTCTCTATAACCCCATTTTCCTGGAGCTGTGAATTCACATATCACGATTTTGATATTGTTATAGATATATTTATTAAAATATGAATTATGGTTACTCTGTATTTTTTATTGATGCATTCAGCATAATAGCTTCAATTGACCTAAATAGCAGATATCACATTTTATTCTATCTTTTTGAAATCAAAATAGATCAAATGGTTTTCTTGTATGTATCGTTGAAGATTTTTTCCACTTTATTTTTTTTGTGGTTTTTCGAGACAGGGTTTCTTTGTGGTTTTGGAGCCTGTCCTGGAACTAGCTCTTGTAGACCAGGCTGGTCTCGAACTCACAGAGATCCGCCTGACTCTGCCTCCCGAGTACTGGGATTAAAGGCGTGTGCCACCACTGCCCGGCTCCACTTTTAATTAATATAAATAGCAGAAATGACAGGACTGGGTGCTCCTGGCATGCATTATTGGGTGTATTACAAATTATTTTGTAACTGACATTCATATCTATATAACTAAAACTCATTATGAGTTTTAATGTTTTGAAATAATAGTGTTTTAAAAATCAGGCTTGCAGAAATATAATCAATTTATCAACCAAGGTAAGAAGGGGCAATGTCCTATCCGGTAAAATAAGAATGTATCATTTTTTTGCAGACTGTTCCAGAAATACCTATCAAAACCCATAAAATGTACATACCCTTTGACCCAGTGACTTCTCTGATAGGACTTATTATAAGGACAAAAGGTAAAGATATAAAGGTCTATCTAAATTTTATCCGTGACAAGATTCTGTAGATAACTTGTGAATAACTTTAAAAAATCCATTAGTAGGAACTTGAATTATAAAACACTTTATTTGAATTCAGTGACAGATTAGCTGTGTTTTCAATTTAATCATTTATATTTATATTTTATTTTTTAACTTTGTTCCTTTTATTGAGAATAGATTCTTCCCACATACACTATATCCTGATTATAGTTTTTCATCCCACTGCTGCCCCTTCTAATTACTCCTCCCCTCCCATCTGATTCCACTCTGTCTCTCATTAGAAAAGAAATGACTCCTAAGAGATAATAATCAAACATCCCAAGATAAAATATAATAAGATAAAATCAAAACCTTCACATTGAGTCTCGACAAGGCAAGCCAACAGAAGGAAAAGAACTCCAGGAGTAAGCCCAAGAATCAGAGACACAAGGGTTTACACACTCAGGAGTGCCATAAAAATTACTAAGCTGGAAACTACGATATATATGAAGAGGACCAGTTTCAGAACTCAGTGGTTTAAAAAAGGGTGTTTTTGAAATTTAAAGTGAAATATAAAAAAGGAAGTCCAGAGACAAATGCATTCTAATAAGTTACTAGCTCAGACACCATTGTAGAGTCAGAAAGTGTCCATGTACCATGGTAAATGAAAGTGCTTCGATCCATGTATAGACATTATTTTAAGTTTTATGTGAAGCACTTTTCTATTGTGCCTTTATTGTTTCTGTCATCTGTGTTTACTATGAGCATTGTAGTTCAGTGTCTTGCTCTTTACCGTAAGATTGTAAGTAGTTTCAATACCTCTTAAGGTTTCTTTTCTTGTAATGTTTATGTTTTCCATACATTCCATTTTTTTCGCTATAGTTTATGTTTTACTTACACTAAGAACCTTTTATTCTGAAGAGTATATATGATTGATAGTTTGGAGGCTCTTGGTTCTTGTACTTTTGAACTTGCTCTGTTCTCTGTATTTATTGCAATTACTGGATCATATGCCTCTTCAAATTCATGCCTAGTTCCTTTGGCAAGCCTAACCTAAATGAAGTAGTGTGGGTCATGGTGTTAATTTTACATTTTCTCATGTTGAAGTTGTTGATAGTAGATTTACAAATTACTTAGAGTTTTATGTTGTTCATATTTTATGGATTCCTAAAAATTATCAATCAAATACCGTGATATAAAATCTTATCTATTATATGGTTTCTAAACAATCTTATAAAATAGCTTATCTACTGTGTGGTTGCTAGGCAATACTTTAAAACATCTCATCTGCCATGTGGTTGCTGAGCACTCCTATTCCCAGACAGGCCTATTTTCTTTCTTGTCAGTTTTCAAGAGAACCATACACTATACCCTTTTCATTCATTTTATCCTATTTGTCCAAGAAATCAAGATCTGTGCTCATGTCCAAGTTTCTGCTGTCACTGCTGTTATCTGAGTTCTTTTTGGATTGCATAGAAAATAACCATTCTTAGTGAGATAATCCAGACCCCAAAAGACAAACATAGTATGTACTCACTTTTAAGAGTATATTAGCTGTAAAGTAAAGGAAATCATGCTACAGTCCACAAACAAAGACAGGTTAATAACAAGGAGGGCTCAAGGATTGACACATGGCTCTCTCTGGGAAGAGAAAATAGAACAGATTTTGCTGGTGGACTCAGAGTAGGTGGGGATGGGAATATGAAGGAGTGTGTGTGTGTGTGTGTGTGTGTGTGTGTGTGTGTGTGTGTGTGAGCCCGAGGCAGGGGAGCAAAGTAGTAAAGCACAGTTCTCCATTGTTTTTGCTTTGGTTCCTGCCCTGACTTACTTCAATGACAGCCTGTGAGTGTGTGTGTGTGTGTGTGTGTGTGTGTGTGTGTGTGTGCAGGAAGCGGGTACTGGGGAAATGACTGAAATAGGGGGCAATTTGGGAAGCCAGGTAGAAATCTAGTTCAATAGAACCTCCCAGGAATCTCCCAAGGGGTCCCTTGTGAAGACTTCTAATTTGGGGGGATATGGAGCCTGAATTGGCCATCTTTTTTTAACCAAACAAGATTCCAGTGGAAGGATTGAGACACCGACCCAGCCACAAAACCATCAAACTTCAGTTTGCTTTGTCTGCAAGATGTGCTGGAATAGAACTTGCAGAAGTGGCCAACCAATGACAGGTCCAACTTGCAACCCATGCTATTAGAGGGAACCCACACCTGACACTGCCTGGAGGTTCAGGACCCAGAGGCTGGGTAACCCAGAGACCTTAGCTAAACACAACTGACAAAATAAAACAAACAAGCAAGGAAGCAAGTAAACAAACAAAAACCTAAAAATGTCAATGAAATGAGTTCTAATGATACCCTGCTTTACTTCTGAACTGGAGCCTGGTTTTTCAGTCACCAGAGAGGCTTCATCAAGCAACTAATGAGAGAAATTGCAGAGACTAACAGCCAAACAACAGACAGAGCTTGAGAAATCCTGCAGAAGAGGGTAAGAAGGATTGTAGGAGCCCCAGGGGTCAAGGAGAGCAGAAAAAAAAAACCCACAAAATCAATTGGGCTCATAGGGGCCCACAGACTGAACCGATAATTAGGGAGCCTTATGGAACTGACCTAGGACATCTGAACATATGTTGCAGTTGCATAGCTTGCTTGGTGTTCGTGTTGGACACTTAACAGTGGGAGTAGAGACTGTCTTGGACTATTTAGCTTGCTTTTGGGGATCCTTTTCCTCTCACTGGGTAAACTCCTTTTGCCTTAAGATAAAATGTGCCTAGACTTATCACAACTTGCTATGCCATGTTTGGTTGATATCCCTGGGAATCCTGTTCCTTCTGGAGGGAAAGAAGTGGATCTGGGGGAGGGGGCAGGTGTCGGGAGCAGGGACTGGGAGGAGAGGAGGGAGGGAAAACTTTGGTCAGGATGTAATATATGAGAGAAAAATAAATTAAAAACAAGAAAAATAAAATCTAACAATACTTTTGGATGTGGATAAAAGGCTGTGACCTAAAGAATTCAATGCCAGTTTTGCTAATAAAAATCCTTGGCTTACATCCTACTTCCTTGAGTCTTTTAAACAAGCTTTTCTTTTCCTATGCCAAGGACATTATTTTGAAAAGTCAGGTGATGATGCTGTATTCTTTTCTGTCATAGATGCATTTCTCCTAGATTTCCAAGGATTTCTTTTTTTCTTCCTTTTCTTCTATTTAAGCCTGGGCTTTTGTTATAAGCTCATTTTCTGAAATTATTTTCTATTTATTTTGAGGTCTATTCTGAATTTGGAGCCATTCTAAGATTTTTCTATTGTTTCTGCTATTAATTTATGTTTTGTGTTTTCTTTAGACAAAAATTGTTTCTCTCACAATATTTTACCATAAAATGTTTTAATGAATGCTTTATGAATGAGCGCTTATGACTTGGGGTCAGTTTATGCTGCCAGCATTATCATTCAAGAACTTCAAATGTCTCAGTACTTAGAGAATATAAAACTAATGATCTGGTGGAAACTCTCTGAGCTTTTGGCTATAACACAGATATTAATGCTGAAGGAAAATGTGAAAAGTTTAACGAAAACATTTATAACAAAAATTAATATATATTTCCGAGATAAGATATTAAATAGTATTCAACTTTAAATATGATTGTAAATAAAAACTTCCTGCAAATTTATTAAGTACCAGTCTGTCATCCATGTCTGCAAAGGTGCATATTGTTCAAACTGACCAAAATCAATCATTTGATTTTTATCCTTGATCAATGGAGTGTGAGGGTATTTTCTTTGTTTTCCCAAATTTTGTTTTAATGTTGAATCACCTGTATTATTAACTCTAGTTTCCTTATGGATTGAAATGTGCTGTACAGTGGCCATCTTTCCTAACACATGGAACACAGTGACAAGTTTAAGTCTGTGAACCTATGACATGTGGACACATGTTGAACACCGTCTCTATGTATATGTACTTTTGTTATTAAAGTTGAGTCTTACATCTGAACATTATTAAGTCGCACATGTTTTTTGTTTATGTATATTTTTCTGTAAACCCACATGTCATCATTTTATATTGTTTTTATAGCATTATCATCATTTTAGATTGTTCTTGAAATTGCTACTCTTATCATTATTTCCCAGGTTCTGTAAAGATTTATTATCTGAATTTAGGGTGGGTTGCTTGAAGTTAGTACAAAATTATTTTTTAGACGTAGATGATTATCCAAAAAAAACTTACTTATTTTCTATAAGGAAAACTGTAAGTTTACAATGGTCTTGGAGTACATACAGTGCTATTACTGAATTAACTGTTTTTAATGCCCTAATACATTATTGTTTGAAATCCAGGAAAGTAATATTGGTACACTAATTTCTTGTTGCACGTGTTGAATTGACTCTTATATGCTAATGTATAGTTGTGAGATATTTAATTTATTATTCAAGACGCAACAAAATAGTGATTCTCTTAAAATAATCAGCAGTACTGCTTGTTGGAACAGTTATTGGAAACAAATAAGAATGGCTTTTTATTGTTGTTTGTTTCCTCAACACAGGTTGTCTCTGTGTGGCCTTGGCTGTCCTAGAACTCCCTCTGTAGACCCAGCTGGCCTCGAACTCATAGAGATCCACCTGCTTCTGCCTTCCAAGTGCTGGTAATAAAGGCATGTGCCACCACTGCCCAGCACGAATGGCTTTTAAAACTCAATACCAGGTCATGAATGTGCCTTATTCTAAAAGTTATTCCTCATAGACAAAAGACACAGACAGTATTGATAGAAAATAGTCATACATTCTTCCGTGTCTACTTTATGGAAGATGAAAAACAGTGAGTGTGGCACCTACTTTTCTAGTTCATAATAGAAGAAATGAGAGATAATTTTTTATGAAACAATAGTAATTAACATGGAAAAACCAAGTAACAGAATCTTTGCAAGCATATAGCATAGGGCTTCGCATAATTAATTTCTAACTTTCATTTAAAAAGTTAAGCTCTTTCAACTACCTCTATATGTCTAAATATGGGTTCTCTAATAACATTTACACATAACATATTCAAAGTCTCTGTAATAATAGGCTCTACTTTCTGTAATCTGAAAACAAGACGTGTATCCTCCTGACGGACTTCTTTACCTTGCCAAACTTGAGCTCACCAAATGCAGTATTTTCTTCTCACCATAAACTGCTTTCTCAGAAAGAATAATAGAGTTGCCTAACCCTACAGCACTACATTTATTTCCTTTTTATCCTTAACTTTTGAGAAGGATTAGTATAAAACACGTGCAACACAGAAGTCCTCAGTTCCCTGTGGCAAATCAGCTACTCTCTTCCCCTGTTGTTTGTTGGCAGCCATACTTTGAGAAGCTCATCACCCAGAACCCATCTGCATGTTGATTGCAATTATCTAGATATGCCCATAAAAATCCAAAGAAAATAAAATGGATCAAATTTCTACAGAAAACTGAACTGTAAGAAGACATTCCACATCTTGAATAAACATTTTGAAATAGATCAATACATGCATATATAAATTCACTAAGTAGCAAAACTCAACTCTGATAACTTAAAAATAACATTAGTCTACATATTTTTTTTTCCAATAGACATGATAGTTTTGTTCTTTTTTTTAACCTTTAGGTCTATGGTATATTCTTTCTTTAACTTTTTTTTTTTTTTGGTTTTCGAGACAGGGTTTCTCTGTAGCTTTTGGGTTCCTGTCCTGGAACTAGCTCTTGTAGACCAGGCTGGCCTTGAACTCACAGAGATCCGCCTGCCTCTGCCTCCCGAGTGCTGGGATTAAAGGCGTATTCCACCACTGCCCAGCTCCTTTCTTTAACTTTAAATGGCAATTATAAGTTTATGCACTCCCCTTGTACAACAGCTCTACTGAGACGGTTAGCTTGGAGTATCAGGTAGGTTTTTGCCATGAGAACACAAAAAATATTCTCCTTATTTTTCAAAATAAAACATATACTTTTTAACTATGTCTATTTTACTTAATTTTTGTGACATATATAAGATCCACTTAATGATGGCCTTAGATTTAGTGATGATTTTTAGATGCAATACCTATCTTTGGAATGACCAATGATGAAGATCTGACAAGCTAAATTTAATTAAAATTAAAAAATTCTTTTCTGCAAAAGTACTGTCAAGAGAACAAAACCAAACCAAAACAACAACAAAACTGGAATAAAATATTTTGAAGACATATCTGATCAAGGGTTTTTACCCCAAATACATACACAAAAAAAACTTTTAAGAGTCCACAATAAGAAATGAGCAGAAAAATAAAAAGTAGGCCAAAGTACTTATATTTATCTCATTAAAATGACATACAAATCTTAAGTAAGTATATGAAAAGTAGCCGCATATCATATGCCATCAGGGATAAGCAAGGAAATACCACCACATACCTATTAGAATATACAAAATTCAGGAATTGACAATACCAATTGTTGGCGATAATGTGGAGTCACAGGAACTGTGATGTGTTGTTGGTATTTGAAAGCTACCATTTCCTTAAAGAAACTGAAAATGTATGTCCATGTTAAAACCTGTTCATAAACATTTATAGCAGTTTTGTTCAGTTGGCCAGATGTAGAGTCAACAAACCCCTTCAATGGATATTTTAACTCATAAAATAACATTTAGACAATGGAATGATGTACCACACTAAAAACTAAACAACCAAGCTATGACAGAGATGAATAGAACTTATGCATATTACTAAGAGAAGGAAGCCAATCTGAAAGTGTGTGTGCTGTAATATTGCAACTATGAGAAACTCTGGGAAGGGTAAACCTATGGTGTCAGTAATTGGTCAGTTATTACTAAGAATTCTTAGGGTAGTGAAATTGGCATGAACTGAACTAAAATAATAAATACATACCATTATATTCTTGTTCAAAATGTGTTTGTGATGGTTGATTTTAAAGTCAATGTGCCACAAATTAAAATCACTTTAGTAGGGAGCCTCAACTGAAAAAATTGTTTTAATTGCCTTAATTGATGTGGGTTAGCTTAGCCCAAATGTAGGCACCTTCTAATAGCAGCCCAGATAAAAGGGGTCATGGCAGAAGGATGAATATTCATCTTTTGTTTGCTCTCAAGTTAATTTATTCTGTTCTTGCTGCTGTTGACTCCTTTGGCTGATAACACAAATGGTATTTCCAGGCTTCCATTCTTCACTGAGCAGCAGCATCTCTCTAGGTAATCCTCTAAGTTTTCAGAACATTTTTGGAGGATACTGAACTACCCAGCCCTGTGGACTCAGCAGCTAATGAGTTCTTGTCCTCTCCAGTGTGAGAGAGCCACAGTGAAACCATTCTGAAGGCTGCAGACCCAAGCCTCAGTGCCTGAGCACCTATGAAATCCTTAGTCTCTTGGTATGACACAGGTGTTGTTAGTGTTAAAATGAAAACTGATGCAATAAAACAAACACAATTACATCAAACACACATACTCATGTACACACACACGCGCGCGCGCGCGCGCGCCTATCCATTCTTTTCCCTCTAGAGAATGCTAATGGAGTGTGTCACCAAGAGTGAGCCCTAATAGGCTTTGTGTATTAATTATACTGCAATGTAAGCTCACTAGTTTTAGTATATGTGCCTCTGTTGTGAGAAATATGGGTAATAAGGGAGGCTTTCTGTGTGTGAACAGCAAGGAGTAGCAAAGAAGATCTTAACACTTCCTTCCCAGTTTTGTGGTGAATCTATAACTAGTCTAAAATTAAAGTCTATTAAGATATGCAAATTACATTTAACAAGTAATAAGATGAATTCATAGGTCTGAAGATATACTGGTGAACTAGACTGTTTTATGTAATGGAATTTTCCTAAAAGCATTCTGTAGCACACCTTGGTAATTTTATACTGTAGAAAGAACATAAAATACATACTTTGGGATTATTAGTTGTCAAGTTTAATGTACCTTAATAACTTAAAAACCAGAAATACCCTATGTTCCATCACTTATAATAGGACCTTGTGAAGTGTTAGGGAATGGATCGAATTTTGTTGCGCATTTTCTCATTCAGTTGTGTTAGACCATAAATTAAACTATGTTTATCTCTCTATTTTCTCATGTTTCTTTATTTAGTTTTATTTTCTTTAAATTTGTTTTTGAGATTATAATGTAATTGACATTTTTCACCCCTTTCTCTCCTCCAAACCCTGTCATATATCCTTCCCTACTCTCCTTCCAGTTCTTTTTAACTAATAATTATTTCATGCACATAAAATATGTATATGCATATATATTCCTAAATATAGCCTGTTCCGTCTATATAATGTTACTTGTGTGTATGTTTCCAAGGCTGACTATTATGCACTGCACAACACTGTGGAATGCTTTAAGACGTGCTCTGAAAGAGGGAAACCCTGTGCAGTCCTGGAGACCTAGCTAACTACTCAGTCCTAGTGAAGTCATGGTTATTGGAGGAGAATCTATGACCACTACTCTACTAAACCAGTAATATCATAAAAACACCATAAACATTTGTTCTTATACCTACAGATAAGTGTACTCTTTAATCTTCTTCAAGGAAACTTCTCCTTATAGCGGCTACTACAGAAAGAACGCCACAACCAATCAGAATGCAGAGTTGTACAGACCAGTCCCAACTAATACATCTACCAAACACATACCTTTGTCTCAGGGACATTACAGAAGAGGGATCACAAGATTGTAAGAGAATTGACATGCTCAGCTCTATCTTATCCAAGTCACTTTTGGTAGGTCCCACCTCCTACTAATATTAATATATGTATCAGGGTTATGTTTTCAGGACACCAGTTTTGGGAGATCATGTTCATACCGTAGCATATTTCAGGGACATTGTGTCTCTTTGTACCACTTCTTTATTTTTAAAGTATATATTAAAATAAATTTACTTAAGAACACAGGCATGAATTGTAGTGCTACTGACTGTTGGAGTACCACTTGTTCTACAGTGCTATATCTTTATTCATCAGTGTTTTAAGTTGTAACAATGTTAATCTCCTTGGTAGGAAAACTCTTCGTCTCTTCTGCAACGAGAGCCAACTTTCAAATTCTAGTCTTTTTCTTTATATGTAGGCTCTACCTCTCGTGTCCAGTTAGCATATGCCACTATGAGAAGTTGTTGCAGGAGGTCCTTCTGCTCCTCCAGCCTATAGCCGCTGAGATACCAGCCCATTGGGGCGTGGTCTCTCTCCCTTTAAAAAAGCAGCCACTTCCCTCCTCTCTCTTCACTTCCTGCTCTGCTGGCGACTAGACTCCCTTCCTGGTTGCGCAGAGGGCTGAAGGTGATCTGTAAATTTTTTCCCCTTTAAATAAATACTACCCTATTAATCATAATTCCAAACTGCTGTGGCATTGTTTGTGACTTACGCCTTCAAGAAGTAATGGTTTAGACATCCAGGTTCATCTCAATTTTTTTTTTCTTTTCTGTAATATTGAATCATCAAGCTTTGATACTGTGTACTGTGACTGTGACTGTACTCTAATACTATCAGTTAAGAGATCTTAGATATTTTAGAATCCAAGTTTTATTAGTATTCCTGGCAGTTTCATTGAAGAATCTTAAATTTTCAAATAAAATTATTTTTTGAAAGTATCAATCTGTTACTTGTTGATGAGTAGAAGTGGTTGTGTGAGTACCACACAGATGCTCTTAATCCACGGAGCACTGGCTGAGCTTCCTTCCTACATTGTGATTGCCAGTCCTCTCCTCTGTAGGATCCTTCAGCTCTTGGCAGTATCTTCCTGCAAGCTGCTTGTTTGCTTTTGTGCATGAGGCCAGGAGATGAAGGGGTTTTGAGCAAGTCCAGGCAATTATACAAGCCTTTCTATCATTTGTGTTCTTGTGACTGTGTAATCCAAATATACTGGAAAAGTTCGTGGCAAACAGAGATGCAATGGGACTTTTGGCAATCACTGATATGCTCCCTAGAGTCTCAGGAGAAGTCATTCATCTGTGAGCCCCATAGTCTTCATTATAGTTTAGATCAACATTTGGAGCAGGTCAAAGACTGAAGACATCGTTGTTGTGCAAAGTAACTATTTGAATCAGACTCATCATCATGACATCTATGTTGCTAATTCACTGAGCTTTAAAATTGGATACAGGCAAGGAAGATTGAAAAGATTCCAGGGAATGGCACAAGCAGGAACCACTTCTCTTGGCACCTTCTCTCTTTATTTTAATAGCCTCTCTCTCAATCTACATATCAGGAGGGATTCTCTCCCTATCTTGTGTTAATGGTGGGGGAAAAGTGCATATAAGAGATTCACAAAAAGTTCACAAAAAGTGAATGGTTGCTTTCTTTATATTCATGCTCTAGAAAGTCCCCATCCCTGAGAATTCTCAGTAAGTACATGTCTAAGTGTAATACTGGTCACAGAAAACATTGCAAAAAAATATGCGTAGGTGTATATGATAGACACCTGTGAATGATTTGACTGAACGGTGACAGTTTGGAAAGAGCAGTGTGGAAATACCAAAGGAAAAACATACAGCTTGACTTTTCTTAATCTACCTTTTGCTGCTACTATGAGAAAATAACCATGACAGAGCAATAAAAAGTAATAGAACTTTATCTTGTACATAATCCAAATACAAGAGGTTCAAGGGAACAGTGTTATATAAATGGCATGCAATGAAAACTTGTTGGATCATAATGTAGAGAGAGCTACATACAGAGACAGTAAGTATTCTATCTCAGGCTTCTTTTCTTTTAAAGTTTCTAATTTTATCCTCAGTATTTAACATTCTCATATTTATCTTATCCAAGTCACTCTCAAAAGGTCCCACCTTTTGCCAACACTGATACATGAATCAGGGATGTGTTTTCAGGACACCAGTTTTGGGGAATATGTTCAATCAAATCGGATTTGCTTTATTTCGACCTAAATGTCACCTGAGGCTTTTCTTTTTTCACTAAAAGAGAATCTTAACCAAATTAAATAATATCAGTTTGAAAAGCTATCTGCTCTTTGAACTAACTGGAAGCTGTTCTAAAGGCATCACTCTTACATCTCTACAGATAGACATGATTGACCTGGTGTCTTTCTGTGGCAGAATTTCCTGCTGGTCTGCCACCAGAGAGTTACCAAGCAACCACCACTAGTCATAACCACTCTCCCCCTCCCACCCCTACCTTCCACCCCCTGCCAATACCTGGCCTAACTCAGGAGTTAGCATCCAGCCTTAATCCATCCTTTGTGTTACAGATACCTTTTGTCATCCTATGTGAATCTGTCTTAGAGTTTCCCATGGATACAAAACCTATGCAAAACTTGTTAGGGGAAACACAGAAAAACATGGTAACCCATGAATCAGGTACTTACACTTGGCATTGTATTTTTGGAAACTTCATGCAGGTTGTTCTGAGCATATGGAAATCTACTAGCTAAAGTGTAAATATAAGAAAAATAAAAATGCCAAAGGGCTAAGGGAAAGTGTTTCAGTTCACCAAGTCTGAGACCCCTGAGGCTGCAAAGGTTAAGTTTATTCCCAAAGTGTCTCTTAGTCTTCATTTCAAGGTCCTACGTAAAACCACATGCTTGTGCCATGATAACTGTGAAATCTTTCTAAACTCTATCTCTGACTAAAGGTAAACTAAAATTTTGGCACTCACTACTATGGAATTTATCAATCTGACTATGTGATACATTAGAAGAAGCTAGATCAGGTTGTTGAATACTTAATTGTGGCATAAGCTAAAAGATAATATTGAGTTAGAGACACTAGTCTAAATGGTTCACTAAGTGTCTTAGAACAATAAGTGACCAGTTAATTGTTATAAATCACAACAGAAGACCTTAAGGTAAACATACATATCTACTTTAAATTAAATATTTTATAATACATTTGAAGATTTCTGTTACCTGCTTCAACATCTTTGTGTTTGATGATCTTCATATGAAAAGATACAGATAGGTTTTACACATTTAAAAATTAACAATATAGCTGTCAGTTTGGTCTCTTTATTATTCTGTATTAGTGATTACTATAGTTGGAGACTGCTCTTCTGTTTCCTGGCCACTCATACACAAATAATCACATAAAGCTATATTAATTACAACACTGTTTGGCCTATTAGCTCAGGCTTCTAATTAACAATCTCTTACATCTAAAATTATTCAATTTTTATTAATCTGTGTATTGCCATGAGGTTGTGGCTTACTGGATGAGGTTCTGTTCTGACATCTTTCTCCTTCAGCAGATATGTGGTATCTCTCTGCCTCTGCCTACTCTCTCTCTCTGTCTCTTCCAGCCTGGCTATATTATGCCCTGCTATAGACCAAAGCAGCTTCTTTATTAATCAATGAAAATAAAACATATTCATAGCATACAGATACAATTCTATATTATCTCCCCTTTTCTTAGTAAATAAAAAGTAAGGTTTTAACTTTAACATAGTAAAATTGCATATATAAAACAGTTATTAAGCAAGAATTATAGTTATAATATTTAGTCCATTTACATCTGGCAAATAAGGAAAATATTCTATTATCTATCTTATCTTTGTGATAAGTTTTATATCTATTTTATCCTTTATCATAACTAAGGAAAGCTGTAACTATCTGTCTTTAACTCTTCAAAGGCACCAGAAGGATATAATATTACCTAAGTAAACAGGAAGTGCATTGAAAGCAACTTGCAAAATATAGAATTAATAGAGACATCTTGTTACCTGGTCAGTCACCCAAGGTTCTTCTGTAACATTGGGGTATCCATCTTCAGTTTCCAGGCCCATACTATCTGGCAGACTTTTTAGTGATTAAAGTTCTGATCTGTCTATATTGGCATTTTGTTAGTTGCTTTCTTCTGTGTCCTGCAGTATGTTTTGATGTCTGGTAGACTATTTCATGAATCAGGAAACCCGAAGGACTGTCTCACCTTCTTTAGGCAATTTCAGCAGTCATTTTTCTGTGGGTTCTGCATGTTCAGCTCATACATCATTCCATCAAGCATTCCAGGCAAGTGTAGCTTCTTGCTCAAATATCTAGCCTTGTCACACTGAAGGCAAATACCATAACAAGTTTCCTCAATGCCCATCAGTCTCTCTGAAATAACCAATGGTATTCAGAGCATACAGAGGGGAACCACACATCACATCATGTCCTCTAATGTCTAAGAGTTTTATTTTTAGAATATTTTGCAATTGGAATATACAATCTATGTACTATGCTTTATGTTTTTATTGACTCACCTAAACTGATTTCACTTATATGCATATTATAAAAGAGTTATTGTTTCCCAGGACATTTACTTAACTTTTAGAATTTGAAAATGTGGACTGTCAAAAGTCAAACTTTATGCATACATTCCTTAGAGAAGCAGAAGCATTCCTTTCCTTCTCGCTCTTCTGCCCTTTCTCCACTCATCTCCATACCAGATGACCACCCCATCTTCTCATCTTCATACACAGATGACCACCCCCTCTTCTCATCTTCATACACAGATGACCACCCCCTCTTCTCATCTCCATACACAGATGACCACCCCCCTCTTTCTTTGCTTTATGACTCTTCACGTTCTCATACATAAAACAGCAGCATCATTTACACTCATTGATATGGCTCAGCAACTTGGGTAACATAAAGTTCTATCCTGGAGCCCAAGTAAACCTGGAAGAACACAACTGACGTCATAAGGTTGCCCTCTGACCTTCATAGGCACTCCATGGGATATGTCTTTCCCCACCTGCATCGTGCACACAGGAACACATAACACTGAAATAACTAAATTAAAAGTAACATTATTATCACTTTTGAAAAGCAGTGCTGCGTTGGTATTTCTATCTTTTAAAAACATTGCTTCCCAGGCGTGACTTATTTTTCTCTCCAGACACTACCTTCTGTCTTTGTTGATCCTTTTCCGCATGCCCATTCTCACAATGCTTCAACTCACATGAGATGTGCTTTAATTTTTTTCTGTCACCTTTGGAGGAAAATGTAACTTTTTTAAAAACATTTTTGTTGATTCAAAATGCTAACTAATATTAAAAAGTGAAGTTCTTGAATTCTTGAAAGACATATCTTTTGCTATGAGTAATATTTTAAATCTTTCAGAGATTTTATAATTACAAAAATCCAAACTTAGTCTCTATATTTACTTTATATGGTTATTTGTTTCTGAAATCAAGACAACAGCCTCATTATACTCTTTTGTCACATTCTTCAAATTATGTGGGGCATTTTGAGAAACGAATGAGCTATCTGTCACTTAAAGGATTTTTGAAGCTTATATCTGAGATGGAGAAGTATATGCAAGAAAAATATTCATTTATTTGTATAATTCATAATTTCTGATTATTATATCTGTGTATTATTGCAGGAACAAGTGTGAATATAGGTACGACACCAGAAAGGAAATCATGAGAGTGAAAAAAGGGTTTTAGAGAAGGGTATACAAGACCAATAAAACATTTGTGATATAAAAGTAGAAAGGGGAATGGGCGAGATTGTCCACTTTAGGAAAAGACACAACATGAGGAGAGCAGCCAGAGATGAGGTCAGCCAAAGTGAAATCTGTTTAAGGAAGCACATTACTTTGTGTGTTTACTACTAGTAATAATAACCCCAAATCTAAAACCCCAAGTAAAAAGAACCCTAAATAAATTCATATTTTACATTTAATCTTGAAGGAAATAAAATTTTATATAGAACTATTTAACTTATCTGATATCAAACTTGCAAGATTATAGGTCAAGGTTATCAAGTATTAAGTGAAACAGTGCTCTCCCCTATCCTGCCTCCCTTGTTGTGGAATCCTTGTTCCCACAACATCAGTCTTGTTCAAATTTTAAGGATTATATTTGACTTTTTAAAACATTACCTAATGTTTATATCATGTTTCATTAATTTTTGTTATTTTCATTGTCTTTTATTTTTCTTTCTCTTGAGGGCTTTCTGTCATTTTTTTTCTAGACTTTTGAGAGAATAACTCATTTCTTTTAAACATTGTTTCTGTTACTGGAATTTATTCATTCGCCTTAACTAACAAATTTTCTGTTACTGTTGTTTCTTCTGACACATGACTTTACCCAGTGTGTGTGTGTGTGTGTGTGTGTGTGTGTGTGTGTGTGTGTGTACATGTGTGTATCGGTATATGTATTTATTTGATTTTCCAGTGCATATTTTGCCTTTCTAATAATAAAAAAATAAGATTTATTTATTTTGCAAACAGTATTCTGCCTCCAAGGCCAAAAGAGGGCATCAGATCACATTACAGAAGATTGTGAGTCATCATGTGGTTGCTGGGAATTGAATTGAGGACCTGTGGAAGAGCAGCCATTGCTTTTAACATCTGAACAATCTCTCCTTATTTGATGATTTCTTTTATTATACTACTAGCTTGTACTACAAATTTCTGCATTGGGGGTGTGATGTGTTTGCCGGAAAATTTGTCATGTATTCATTACTCAAACATATTACAGATATAAACAAAGACACACAGCCCAATCTGTGTAAAACAGGGCTTAAGTTCAGAGTAGGAGATTTTTACATGTCATTGAAAACGTAGTATATTCTAATGCTTAACATATTTTGCCAAATAAAATTCCTTTAAAAAGTTCCTAAAAGATCAATATTGGCATTTTCAGAAATAATAAACAATTTTCCCATGGTCATGGCTGCAGTGGATGGAGAAACAGATGCTCATGAGAGGCATGTTTAGAATCTACAAACTACCCATTCTATTGGCAGAGGCTGCCAGTTTGTTTCCCAACCACCCTGACGTGAGATAATAACACAGAAACTATATTATTTAAAACACTGCTTGACTTCAGCATATTTTTGGTTAACTCTTACATCTTAAAATAAACTATTTCTATTAATAATCTGTGTATTGCCACATGGTTGTGGCCTACCGGCATCTGTCTCCTCCAGTGGCTTCATGGCATCTCAGTGACTCTATCTACTCTCTCTATATATCTCTTTCAGGCTGGCTTTACTCTATTAAGCCGCTGGCGAAAGCAGCTTATTTATCTATTAACCAATAAAAGCAACACATATACAGAAGGACTTCTCACACCCCAAGTCCATGTCCATTAACACTCTAAAGCTCTGTTTCCTATCTGGCTCCATTTACACATCAATTTTGACCTGTAACTCTTAGTTCAACATAATATATTACTTTTTTAAAATTTGTTTATACACAATTAAATCAAATGGAATGTAAGTGTAGAGTAGGAAAATAACAATAATAAAATTGTTGTATGACTGCTAACCTCTTGTTGCTGATATGTAGATAAATACAGAGGAAGAGTTTTCAAATGATGAGAGCTAGATTTGGAGAAAATAAAAAAAAAACTAGAAGAAATTAACCTGTATTTTAAAATTAACTTTTCAGTTAAATATATTGGGTGAAATATTATAGCAGATCTTTCTTTGGACTGCCAGCTCCTGAATTATGACACTGAGACTTCTTATGAAGTATAAAAACTTGACATTAGCTTAGATTTGCTTCCAATTACCTCTTAAAACTAAAATTAACCCAGTTATATTAATGTACGTTTTGCCATGTGACTTGCTACCTCTGTTCTGTACCATAAGTCCTCTTTCTCTGTGTCTGACTGGCAAGCTTGTACCACTGGATTCTTTTCCAGAGTTCCTATCTTTGCCCTTAAGTCCCACTAATCCTCTCCTGCCTAGCTATTGGTCATTCAGTTATTTTACTAAACTAATCAGAAGGTACCTTAGGCAGATGATATAAAACAGAGACACTTTTTTCAGAGTGTGATCAAATATTCTGCAACAAAATGTCCTAGAAATAGCTTTTTAAATTCTGGAAAAACAATAAACTGTATGATAGTTTCGTTGTCTACAGTAAAATATAGGCAATAATATTAGTAAAACTGCACAAAATTATCATTTTTATTGTAAAAGTTTTACTATACTTTTGTGTTATAGTGATTTTATGTATTTAAAAACTGAAAAATATAGCCTGCATTTTATAACATAGAAAATATGTGAAACTTATTTTGACGTCTATTTGTCTTTCTGTCCCAGTACTCTGTGCTGTTAAGGAAATAGTAGACATTGTACACACTACAAAATTGAAAGTATCTGGTTATTCTTTGCTTTGTATAATATAAACCAATATTATACAAAAGAAAACCCATTTCTTTTATAATTTTCATTATGGTCCTGTACCAAGCATTCAGGAATTTATGTATGGTTGGGGAATTAGATGCTTATTCTTGACTCTGTTTGAATCATGTACTGTGATACCTTCAGTGGGAAATATGATTCTGCTATTGGGTATTCTGATGATATCTGTAAGTCAAGTCTTAGCTATGACAACTTGAATTCCATAATGTGAGCATCTGTGATCTCTGACCCCAAAGCTGTTACGTGCCAGTAAGCTAGGAATTCCACAGTTACCCTTGGGTCCCCCTACTATGGCTACATCTGTTGGCTGTATTCATAATTTGATTGCACTGGGAGCTATATGTCATTTCAAGATTTTCTTTTTATATTTTACATAGCTATTTGCATTCTATTGTTTCTCATCATTAAAATTTTGATTAACTTTAATTAAACATCAAAAACATATACATCTTTAAGATAACCTTCTAAGATACCTGTTTGGCAATTTCACCATTTGACAATTTTACATAAATAGGAAAAGCCAACTAAAATTCACCATGTCAAAATTTGAGCACATAATCCACTCAAACCATCTTTAGTATTAGTGAAGTCAGAGGAATGTACTACCTTTTTCTTAGATCTCTCTAAAAACTAATGCCTATATTTCTTACTATAATGTAATGTCCACAGGACAAAGGCTAAATCATAATTTCTTGTTACTATGCTGATTTCTGGGTTAACTGTTCTACAATTAGAGAATATTAATAGACATACTTCATATGCTTATAACAAATACTGGTTCTGGGATTTATCAATCATACAAATTCACACTTTTTATCAATATTTTTTATCTTCAAATAGATCGGTATCAACTCACAAAGTTCAAGTAACAAATTAAACAACGCATAGTAAGTATGTAGCACTTAATACACCTTGGACATTATATGAAAAAAATCATAAAAGTAAGTTGACTCTGGGTTACATTCTTTTTTTCTTATGTATTCATAATGTTACTATTTATACTATTGAAGAAAATCTTAAATTGACATTGAGTTTTTTTTCAGAAAAATCAAAATATATCAATGATATGATATAATTGGTATTTTATTTTTCTTCTTTATAATACTGCAAATTAAACCTAGATGTAATAGAGTAAATAGACCCATAGGTCAAAGAAAACATTAAATCTAGCAAAAGCTTAACACAAAATATCCAGGAAATATGGGAAACCATAAAAAGACCAAACGTAAGAATAATAGGTACAGAAGAAGGAGAATTCAACGAGAGAGAGAGAGAGAGAGAGAGAGAGAGAGAGAGAGAGAGAGAGAGAGAGAACAAACAATCCCTAGGGACATTATCTTCACAAAGAAAGGAAAGAGATTACTGATTTCTTGTTTGCATCATGCAACCAGAGACGAATGCAATTGAAAATTGAAATGGCAGATGCCTTAGCAATGAAACCTTAAAATAGTAAAGACAACATTAATCCTTACACTTTTTGCAATAAATTATACTAATTTTTACAAATACAGATCCAAAAAAGTATATATTATGAAAAACTAAGGTGATATTCCTGGAAGAGGAAATTGCAATACTTTTCTCATAGCAAATGTGATTTATAGGTAATAGAAAAAAATATCTGAATGTAGATGTATGGGAAAAGAGATTTTCAAGGACTGTACAGAAAAGAGGCAACTTCACTGTTTGAGTCAGATTTGAGAATACCATAGATGGAGGGAGACTGGAGCCTTGGCTTCTGGCCTCCGTCTTTCTTTTAGTGTCTTCTTCTCTTTGTTAGTGGCCTGTGTATCTATGAGACTCTCCTAGGTTATGAGAGCCCACTGACAGAAGAAGGGCTTCCTGTGGAGGAAGTCCTTTGTTCTTAGTCTCCAGGATCTGTTTTACATACAGGGTTTATATGAACTTCAGAAAATCTCAGTGCAACACTCTTTTCTGGCTCTTAATTTTGGATGGCTGAAGTTATTTGCTATTTTACGAAATTCTTCTCTCCAAGAATTTCCCTTATATCAAATATTGCTAGAAAATTAATTATTTTATCTTTTTGAAAGATAGTACAATAAACACCAAAGCATGTAAAAGTACAATGATATTTTAGTCAAAAGAATTTAATGTTCTCTGCAAATTAGAACCGATATTTAATATTATTCCGCTTAAAACTGTGGTCTTCACTCTCATTAACCTTTGATTTTAACTCTAAGTGTATCAGAGACTGGCCTTGAACTCACAAATCTCTTGCCACATCTTGGATGGTGATTACCATCATGCATCATTAGGCTTGACTATAGTCTTAGGAAGGCCAAATTTTGCAAGTTAGTTTAGAAAAATGCCATGGAACCCTGTTATCTTGTTCATAGTTGTCAGTTGAGCAAGAACAAAGCTATTCTTTGTGTTCAACATAGGGTTGCAGAAAGTAATTTGCTTAATTTGACAAATGTTCAAACCATTTTATCACTTGGGGCTGTGGAAATTTAAATTCATCTCAGTTTTGTCAGCAGGAAGTCTATTCTGAAAATGAAATTGGTCTTCCATTTTTATTTTAGCATGCTTGCCATGTGTCCCTTGCCCTGTGCCCTCCCAAGCATCATTAACTTCAATTAAATGGGGTTGGGTTAAAGGACTCATGACTTGAAACTAGACTGGGCAAGCCATGTAGTTGAGCTTATTAAGTGATATCCCCAGGCAAACACTACTTGCTGTACTCCGGTGCAATCGACCATTCATATTGTGTGACCTTGGGCAAGACTGAAAATCTGCCTAGGCCTAAAATGTGTGGTTTTTTTTTTTTTTTTTGAAAAACTTGATGGTTATAATAATGCTAAAGCTTTTAGAGTCATAGATAAAACAATCCTAAATTTTTAAATCTATTTATTTCACTAATATAGTTATTTATGTGAAATGATAAATAAACTACGATTTTACAAATTTGTTGTTACAGCAACAGTATTCCACTAATTTTCTTCTTTGTCAAATATTGTAATTAGCTTTTAAAATAAAACTAATTTTAACTTTTTAGTTCTTTAAATGCCCCTCAAACCTATCCAGACTACCCAAGTAAAATATAGACCGAAAGATTGCTAGGAGTAACATGTGCCTAATAATTTGCCAATGTAATACAGATTTTTAAATTTTATTTAAAGAAAAACAATTTTTTTTATTTTACGTACCAATCTGAGTTCCCTCCTCTTCCCTCACCTCCTTTTCCCCATCCCACCCCCACCCACTCTTCAGAAAAGGGGAAGTTTCCCATAGGGAGTTAACAAAGTCTGTAACATCACTTGAGGGAGCACCAAGGCCCTCCCCACTCTATCTAGGCCTAACAAGGTATCTCTTCATAGGAAATGGGCTTCAGGAGGTCAGTTCATGATTAGGGATAAATACTGGTCCCACTGCCAGTGGTTCCCACTAACTGCCCAAGCCACACAACTGTTACAAATACAGAGATTCACAGCTAAGCACTGGGCTGAGCTCCCAGAGTCCAGTTGAAAAGAGGGAGCAGCAATAATATGAGCAAAGGGGTTAAGACCATGATGGGGAAACCCACAGAAATAGCTTACCTGAGCTAGTGGGAGCTTACTGACTCTGGACTGACATTTGGGAAAACTGTATAGGACCGAACTAGACAGCTGTAGTACAGATTTTATGTTATGTAAAATGGAAGACATTCAGTATACACTGTTTTATTTAATCATTGAAACAACTTGCTTAGTTAAGCCTATAATTCCCAGGTTTAGAAATGACATAGGTTAAATAGTAACCAACATTGTTCAATTCATAACGAGTTGGTCTAGTTATTGTTTATAATTTTGTATGGTTTAAAATCCATATGTTCACACAGTTTCCTCTTATGGTCCATTTATTTCTTTGGTCTTAGTAATATAATTTATGATTTTACTTGGATACAAAGATGCCCAGTGGAATAGTTCAAATTTTAGGTGTTCAGGATCTGCTTTGTAGAATGTGCACAAAAATGTCAAGTAAAACTTGAGTACAGCCAAATGTTTGGGCATCTCTTACTTTGACATGCTTTTTTTTCCTGGACGCTACAAATGTGGGCTTTATGGCTACCACTTAATAATGTGTTCACAACATAATAGCATGCTGAACATTGTAGAGTTTTTATGGAAATCATAGAATCATCCTATGATTTTTGGATTCATTATCAGATGTTGCATGATTGAGAATAAGCCTTTATCTTATTTAATTCATTCTTATTTATCATTTCAATGATATAAAATTAATTCAACCCAGACTATAGACCGGACTTATTTCATTTATTGGAACTAATGTTTTAACAGAATTATTTTTCATTGAAACATTTTATAGAAATTGTTATTGATCTGTTTCATGTATGTCTACTGCAGACTGAGAATATATCAGCTAGTATTTTCATATATTGTTCTACCCAAATTCCCCTACAACAGAACGATAACACATGCAATGTTTGGAACTTAATTACAATCAGGATTCAACTCATCTCTCTTTTGTTGCTTAACGAAGATAGAAATCATTATTGTTGATATACGACCTGCCAAAATTTTATAGACCCTAATTTATTTCAGAATGCTTAACTGATTCTAATTCTTCTGTGCTAGGATGCAAAGATCAGAACAATAGATGTTTCAAGAATTTTAAGGGAAAATTATACAGGCTATTGAAATGATGTTATTTGGAACCAAGCCAGAGTAGAAGCATTAGCAGCTGTGCAAAATCTCCGAACAACAGGAGGGCTCCCTCAAAGGAGGAAGGTCTTTCTTTGAAATGCAACCTGTGGGCACTGTCAGACATTGGGAATCTTTGAAGACTGCTGTACACAAACTCCATGGTCTATCCATCTTCACAGAATTACCATTAAAATTTCTCAGGGAGAGGTATGTTTGATTAACAACATGCTTTGAGAAGCAATACCTAATGGTAAACATTTTTTTTTAACATTTTTCTACCCAAAAAGGAAGATCACAATAATCTCTCAGTTTTGCTCTGAGAATTACTAGACTTAGACAATTTATAAGTTGGTACATATTTAAGAACTGTTAGAGGGACAAATTTACTAGTTTTCTAATGAAAGACTCTATAACTTGAGAGTGTACAAAGGTTTTGATCTGGGCTTCCGAAAAATCAGAAACTTACATAGAGATTCAAATACAATTCATTTAAGGGATGTTACAAAAAGTGACTGTGAAAGAATGTGGGAAATAAGGCATGAAATGGAAAAATGGTTCATTGTGTCAATGAATTAAAAGTCACTGTAGAAGCTGGGATAATATGGGATGTCTCTCTAGATGATCCCAATCAAAACCATAAAGACTGAGATTCTGTTTCCTGACTCTCTTTCACAGTGACCTTTTACTTGGCCTCGGAGACACTAACTCTTCTATGGTATAGGTTGTAGCAAATAGATTGTGGGGATTCTTGGAAAACTAGAAATTAAAAAAAAAAAAAAACTACTATACGTACAATAAGAGGTGCAGCACTCAGTGCTCAGATAGTGAGGCATTGATAGTGTTTGCAAGAGTTAATACAGGTACTTTTAACATTTGTTGCATCTACTGGATGTGCTGAGGGTACTTCTAGGTATGTAGTGCATGGTGTGTGTTGTGTGTGTGTGTGTGTGTGTGTATGTGTGTGTGTGTGTGTTGGAGTATTGAGATATTTGTTGCTATCAAAGTCTAAACTTAGTATAAATAAAAAGAATAGGGAAACATCAAATATCGGATGTTTCTGAATTTGATGCATTATATTAGCAAGGTAGATTAACATTGATAGTTTTATTTTGTTATGTTTTTATTTTTCTGTGAGATAAATAAACATTTTTTAGAGGAACTGGATACTCTGATATTTCTGTAAAAGACTTTTTTACAAAATTTAAAGTCATTGTGAAACTGTTTCCTTTAAAAATGCAATAGTAATACGAAATTGCAGTGGTTTTGAAACTGAAATGCCCCATAGGGTCTCTAAGGCTTTCTCTTCTCTCAGGGAGGCTTGCTTAGGAGTTGGGTCATTGCTTGCAGAAATAGTTCACTAGGGCTGGGTATTTGAGTGTTAGGCCCTTTCCCTATCCCCTGGTCCCTTTTATAATTTGTGTCTCATGGTCTACCATGACACAAATGGCCTCTACTACATTCCTGCTGCCATGAACTAAGCTCACTATACTCTGCCTTTTCTTTCAGGGTAGACTTAAACCCAATAAGACTATGAACCTAAATCAATCTTTCATTCTTACATCATTTCTGTCAGGAATTGTTCTGGCAATGATTCAAAAGTATCTAACACAGAACTAATATTTATACTCCTGCCAAGACTAGTAAAAATTGTCATGTATCTAAGATGACACAGAATCACAAATACTCTTTATCAAAGAGAACATGAGCAGGATTGTTACAACCATCAGAAACAGGGTCTAGAACGTCAGGAAGAAACTGATATTAATAACACCAGCATGGACCCATCTAGGTGTCCAGCCTCACTTTGTTCACTTTGGCTGTTGGTGTTACTCATTCATTTACAATTTGTGATTTATTATTTATTTTCTACTTGCTTCAAGAAGAATTTAAAGTCATTTACTAAAAAGGGAAAAACCCCTGAAAAAGGATGAGTAAACAGAACCTAATAAGATATCACTTAAAAGGTAATGAAACAGAGAAAAGGAGAAATAACAATTGAAGGATAACTAAAGTCAAGTGATGTAATTGACCTGAATCTCCCCACAATAAAAAACATAATGAAAATATTGACTTACAGATCAATCAGTAATGATGGTCTTCCCATTTTCTCAGACTCATGCTTTCTTGACGAGTACATATTTAAGTTGAGTGATTAATAAGTTAAGCTCCCCAACAAACCAGCATACATTTTTGAAATGGAAAAAAGTTCTACTAGGATAGCTTTTTATAGAATGGAAAACGCAAGTTATATTTGATTCTTGTGATTTCGATAGGTTCTTAACATTTGACGAATAGCCGGAATTCACTGAAAAATGGCAGCAAGATGAGAAATTGTATCTGAAGAAGCAGCAGATAAGCAGGCATCTTGCCTTTGTCTGGAGTTTCAGATTAAGTCAAAAAATGATGATATGGCACCACACAATTGTTTATTTTCCAATTCCAGTTAGAGGGATCCGTACACAAGCCTCCTTTCACACCACAGTGGTTGAGTGTCTGTATGATAGTACATGGGCAGGAATATGAAAACTTAAAAGCTATCAGAGATGAGTAATCAGGAAGAAAATGAGAGTGGAAACCAGGTCAAGAAAGCCCTCTGTTCGTCTCCGCTTCTGCATCAGTTCCCCTCACACACAGGTGTCTCTGCCTTAAACACATAGGCAGCACTAGCAGCATCGGATCTACTCCCTCCTTCCTTAGCCTTACTTCAGATTTCAAGCTTCTAACCCGATGCTTCCCTGAATTATTGGAATTGCCTCTCATTGGCCTCTCGGCTTGTACCTTTCTTTCCTTAAAAATGATTCTGATGACAGCGGGAAGAATATTATCATCACATGTAAGAAGATTGTTTCTTTTCTCTGATAAAACACCCAGTTGCCACTTGCTTTGCTTCTACGAAAGCCAAAGTCTTTCAGCTGTGCTGCAGGCCTCCTTTTATCCTGGGTCTCTGACCGTCTTCCCTGTTCTCATTCTCAGGCAGTGACCTCCAGGTACATTGGCTTCATTGCCAGGCACAGCCTTGCCCTCAAGCCTTTCCCAGCTGTTGCTTTTGCAGTGTAAGCAATATCCTTTCTCTTCTAAAGTCCTTTTCAAACTTTACCTCTACAATGAATCCGGTTTTGAGCAAAGTTTTTACATTTTTAATCTGCTTCCCCATTGATTATTTATTAGTTTTCATTCATCTGTAGCCCCGGAGATCTAACCCAGTGCTTTAAACAAACTAGGCAAGCAATTAATAATATAACTCTGCTACATTTCCAGCATCGTTACCCCCCCCCCCCCCACACACACACACATGAGTGGTATATGGGTGCTGGGAATCAAAACCAGCTCCTCTGGAAAAATACTACTACTACTACTACTATTATTATTATTATTTATTATTATTATATTAATCTTTAAGGGACCCTTGTCATCCCTAATTACTTCTACTTTCTGAAATTATGCATATATATATATTATAGGTATACTATTTAATATTATTACTTCAGGTAATATCAAGCAACCTCACGTGACTTGTCCTCCCTCCACTTTTGTGTTGACCTCTTCTTCTCCTTGCTGGAGCTCCTCCCACCTCATGTCATCTATATCCTGCTAGTTACCTCCTTAGCACCCCCGTTCACCTATAGTTTCTTTATACTTTTCTGCTTCCTGTGGTTACATCCCACCACACACTTAGGGCACACCACTCAGACTATTCAAGTCGGATATGACTTGAAAGACTTGAAAGACATTTTCCTTCATTTTTGTTTTCACGGTTCCAGAAAATACTATACCAGCTGTTGAGGGAGGGAAGTAATTAACAGTCTTACTCAGCTGTAACATCTATGAACCATGACAAACAAGATATGCATGGAAACAAGATATGCATAAATGTTCTAGAAGAGGCACTCAAATGTCAGTGCAACCAACAACTGTCTAATAGGACTTGGGGCCCACTCATCTGGAGGGAAATCATATCATATGGTGAACATAGCTATCTTCCCAGGCCTAGTATGGTCATGAACCATAGAAAAGAATCTACCACCATCATTCTCCTAGACCAGCATAACTCCTTGGTACATTCTCAGGCTTATCCTCATGGCTATGGATAAGTGTAGCTATGACCCCTCATCAAAGAAGACTCTCTTTACAGAAAAAAAAATGGAGACTGCCACAGAAAGCCACCCCAAACACAACACAGAAATCAGCAGATCTTGGGATTCCAGCTCCAGCATACCAACATCTATATCTACATCATGACTTCCACAGCTGTGGTTCAGGGCACATGGCAGAAGAGGGGAGGAAAGAGTAAAAGAGCCTGCTGTAAGACAGTCTCTCCTCAAAGTGGCTGCATGAGTAATACTGTAATAATGGCAATTATCAATGGGCATGTTAAAGTGGAAGGGGGGAATTTTGTTGGGTTGCACCCCTAGGCAAAGAATTACAGACAACGGTTGATTTCTGGAAGAGGAGATTTAACCCCTTGAAAGAATAAACCTTCTTAATGGTTTCCTAGTGCAAACTTATCATCCCTAAAATCATACACACACAAACAACAAAAACAGACTATACTCATAAACATTTGTGCACACACAGAATACGACTATATAACAAATGTAATCATGGAAAATGAGGCTACCAACTTGGGAGTGTGGATGCATGAGCAGGCTTTGATAAATGTTTTCTGGGAGGGGATGGAAAGAGGAAAGGGAGGGAGAAGTGATGTAATTTTAACTCAGTTAAAGCTTTTTAAGTAGCCCAAATAAGAATTGCAATGAACAAAAAGCTTGTTTTGTATTCATGAACAGTAGTATTTCATTGAATGGATATACCACTAATTGTATACTTATTTATATTTCGACAGAAATGTGTTCCCTCTAACTATGCATAAAGCTACATTGAACATTTGTGTACAAGGCTCTTTTTTTAACATATGCTTCCGTCTCTCTTGGGAAAATACCAAAAAGCTGGATAGTTGGAGCAGATGGTAGACCTATGTTTAAGTTTTAGAGAAACTACCAGCTTTTCAAAGCAGTATTTAGCACTCTGAATTCCAGCCTGTATTATATGCAGGTTGTTTGCCATATACCTGCAAGCACATGGTGCAGCCAGTCCTTTGAATTTTTGACTTACCAGATGTGTTTTTCGCCATGTGTATATAGTTTTTTTTCTAGCAACCTGTCTGTTTAACACCCTATCCCTTCAACAATATTTTTTAACAAAAATAACTTGGTAAATTTTTTTTAAGTTTTGAGAGAATTTTTTTTAATTTTATATTTATGAGTGTGTTTTTGCACCTCTGTCTATGAAGCATTTGCTTGTTTTGTGTGCATGGAGATCAGAAGTGGGCATCAGTTCCCTTGAAACTGAAGTTACAGACAGTTGTCAGCTGCCATGTAGGTGCTGAGAATCAAACCCTTGAACTCTCAAGGAGAAGTTTGTAACTCTTGTATCAGCTGTGTCAACTCTCCAGTACTCTGAGGTAACTTTAACAGTGACTTTAGAGGAAAGAATGGTTTTGGACTCACAATGTGGGTATAATCATACCAATAATACAGAGGAAGATGTCTTGGCAAGAGTGACTCTAGCTGTGGTGGCAGAAGCTTGAGGCAGCAGTCACACTGTGTCTGCAATCAGAAAAGAGGGAGGTGAACACTAGCACTCAGCTTGCTTTCTCCCTTTCATTTGTATGGGATCCCTGTTCATAGGATAGTGCTGCCAACACTTAGACAGTTCTTCCCTCCCTCAGCTTAGCTTCCTTGACATCACCCTCACAGACACTCCTAATGATGTATTTCCTTGGGGATATTAATAATCAAATTGACAGTGAGGATGTCCATTGTAGCTAGTGTATAGAGATTTAAATGACTATCGTACATCAGGCTGACTATTTTCACTTTGGGGAAGTGTGTTAACTTTGTTGTTGATTCTATCAGATTTTCTACAATCATGATTGTGTCTTTCTTTCAGCATAGCTCTTTTAACAAATCCCATTCCTTTTCCTAAGTGCACTGCCTAGATACTCCAGTGACATGATAAAAGCACTCAGAAGAGTAGACCTGGAGGTCTTTTATGTGATCTCAGAAATAGGACAGTCTTTCATAGTTAGTGTAAGGTTAGATAAAGGTTATTCTTAAAGTGTCTGGACTCTTGTGCTGTAATTTCAATAGTGTTTGCCTCATTCCTCATTGTTTGCCTCTTAACAAGTAGTATGCATTACTGTCATTGTTCTAAATGCTGGTCATTCAACTAGCCAATGTCCAGTATAATATATTACTGGCTAAGAATTAGCTTCTAAAGAGTAAGTGTTATGGGATAAAGTACTTACTGTATTCTGGGATAAAGTATTTTATGTCTCCTTTGGTTGACATTCTCACAATGCCAGGCTATATTTTCACCATTCTGCAGGTGGCTCTTTGAAATGACTTGGCAAACACAATGTTAAATGACAAACAGGCTTAATGAGGTACAGAAAGATATACAGTGATAAATATTCAGCATTCACTGGATTTTCTTCTTTGGTATGTTCATAAATGAAGGAAAGAATAAGTAAAAAGATATCTCTCTGTCCACTTTGTCAAACTGGGTTCAAATTTGTCTTTGGATACTAGATCAACTTGTATGTTAGAACGATGCACAACAACATAAAGATCTACATGTATGTTGGTACAATACACACCAACATAAGAAAGTGAGTGCTGGGTGAGATCCTGAGAATCGTCATATTGAGGAACATACACATCAATAATTGGGGTTTTTATCAGCTTTGCAACTTTGTGGTGTCTTTTGTTGTTGTACTTATTTCTTAGTGGTTTCAAATGGGAGAAGGCATCTGAGAATAATCATGGAGGAAACAAGTTGTTACTGTGCCTGAATTCTCGTTTTGTTTCCTAAAGATTCCTGCAATTTTAACTGAGGCCCAAAAATACACCCTTAGAGCAAATATGACCAACAGTGTAGGGAAATTGGATTAGACGCAGTCAGATTGCTCTTCATGCTTACTGCTCACGTTTCTACACATACTGCTATTCATGCAGTGTTAGAGGGCAGATAACGCTGTATACACCTAGCACTTTCCGGCAAATCCATTCAGAAACTGGACTCCTGTATCCATTCCCTCAAAAAATTCTTTGCAGGTCTTTTAATTTGAATTGTCAGCTGATGAAATGGGTTTCTTGTTTAAACTTCCTTCACGGAAGTGATTATGCTCCTAAAGTCAGGCTTAAAACAAAATTATGCAGCTGCTACTTGGTGGGAAGGAGATGTGTGCACTCCAATATCCAGTCAATGTAATGTTTGTCTTTGGGGTGATGCCAAGTCATTGATGGGTATTTGCATAGTAAATGCTAACCAGCATCTTCAGGGACCACCACAAATCTCCTTGGCTTACAGCTTCCCATCGTCCAGCCTATCCTCCTTAACTCAACTCTTCTGGTTGCTCCATCTTTGTAGTGACTGAAAATACATTTGGCAAATGAATCTAAAATTAATTTCTTGGTACTCTGTCTGATTAATTAAATTGATATCCACATGCAGTTGATATTTCCAAAGTATTTCCAGAGTATCTTCGCTATGGTTGATATTGAAAATTCAGATTATTTCCTATGACCTGGGGTAGTCTATGCTCATCTACCCAAATACTTCAAATAGAACCCTTTAGGAAAATCAATCTAACAGGAAGTTCTGAGACATTACTAATTGACTTTCAACTGCCTATTTCAGTTAAGCATTTAAACCCCCATGATTCTGTAAATAGCCCTTTCCACGTTGTGCTAATGATTTCTGGCTTCTTTTGTGCCTGTCCCCATTTCCACTAGCTGAGCAGTACTGGGATTACTTCAACCACAAATGACTCAGTCAACACACAGACTGGAGTTGTTGGTGTCCTCCTACATCACCTGGAACTCTCACCACCCTGTTAAAATAATTAGAATGACTTACTGTTTGTGAAACTCTTGTTGCTTATCTTCTTCCCGTCAGTTATTATTGTTCAAGAATGAGTATTTCATGTAGTGAATGAGTATGTTTAGAAATCCTAAATTTAGGTTGTGTAATTTTCAGGGAGCTTATCTCTTCCTGATTCACATTCTTCTACCATAAAAAAATTATAATTAGTTGTGATATTCAGAACTTGGTTATTCAATATTCAGGAAACCCATATCATGTAGTAACACAAGATACAGCTAGAATCTCAGGCTCTACCCTAAATTTAATCATAAAACATATTGATAAACAGTGGTCCAATAAACATTTATTGTAAAGGTAAAAGTTGTAGTTTTAAATATCAATACTCTAAATAGCACATCAAAATGGCTTCATTGATTAAGGCAGTAATAACAGGCAACCTAAAAGGGTCTATACAAATTCATATATGGTAAACTATTTATCACTTTAAGCAGCACTCATTTGTAACAATAAATTTATATTTGTCCCCGTGCTTATGAGCCCCATAGTTGAATTCCTTGTTTTTGTACTTTAATTTTTATTTATTGAACTGATTTTTTTTGTTGAACTAAAATAAAAGGCATAAAGGATTAAAGAGATACATAGAAGTCAGGGAAAAGATTCTTATCATATACATTAGATGGGTACTGTAACAGGTGTCAATCAATTACAACTCTAGCAATTCAGTCTGGATAATAAGAACTAGATCACATATTCTTGAAACATCATTGGATAATGCAATGTAAACTATGTCAAAGGTGACAGGGACTTCAAAACAATATTTTTGGTAGAATTCCTGAGAAATTGCTACTGAGGGTAATACCTAGAATAACAAATAAAAATTGGGAAACACACATTTATTCAATGAAAGGATAGTAAAGATTCAGAAAGGAAACTGAACAAGAAGCACAACTTTTCATTTATTCTGATAATAAAATGTATTGAAGAACATAAAATTGAATCAAAGATGACTTTACTTATGCTTTGGGATTGTCTCCAATATGTAATCAGATAATCTATATCAGTTACCATGTATTGGCTGTCTCTTTGCTGAGTACTTTTTGAGTATGGATGAAGACTTTCATGGGAACAGATTGCATTGTCTTGTGCAATGATGTTCTATCAAACACTAGAATTTTTTCAGTGACTTCTAATATTTATTTGCCTTATGATCTCTGAATTTTTGGATGACTGAGCACAACTCTGACTGCAGTATGCTGTATTACTACAATACATTGCTAAAACGGGGATTTTTGTTGTTAGCTATTATGCTTGCCTTGATTATATACACCTCTATTTTTTTATTATGTGGGATTCAGGAATGTTAGTAAGAGGTTATTTTTTTTTGTATTTAAATGGTATAATCTAAAGAGTGTTAAAAAATACCAGCCTGATTTACTGAAGTAGGATCAGGGAGCAATATCAGGAGGATAAAGGGAAATTGGAGGGGAAAACAGAGGATACCTAATATGGACAACAGACTGTAGAAGAGGTTATGTACAATGCATGCCTGATGATCAAACTTAGGCCTTAAAGCTCAGCAGCAAGTACCCTTACCAGGTACTTGCTGCCAATTCAAGCCAATTCAAGGTTAAGACTCTTGTGGACTATCTGTTTTCCATTTTAATATGAAGACTCTTCAGAAATACACAGCTGTCACTGCCCTTAGTCCTTACCATGAGCCAAGTCTCAGATGAGTAATGGAAGCAGCAAAAAAGAAAGAGAGAGAAAGAGAGAGAGAGAGAGAGAGAGAGAGAGAGAGAGAGAGAGAGAGAGAGAGAGAGAGA
>NC_022031.1:44777805-44779248 GCF_000317375.1 Microtus ochrogaster
GAGAGAGAGAGAGAGAGAGAGAGAGAGAGAGAGAGAGAGAGAAACTAAGGAGCTATGAGAGGAGAAGAAACTCCTTTCCTCTGATTTCTGGGAATTAAGATAATCTCCTAAACAGGAAAAATTGCAATCAACATGTTCAGTCAAATATATGTTCTGACTTCTTTATGATATATGTTAAACTTAGGGTTTTTTTTTCATGCTTTTGCACTTATCAGTCTATAAACCAGTACAATGTATCTTAGGAAAATTTTTATGATCTAATAACAAAAAATATTCCTTAAAATAAGCATCTTCAAACATTCTGTTGTTTTCGTTTAACATTTAAAATTATCAGTACAACGCCCTGTTATGATACTTGATCTTGAGAAGTCTATGCCTGCCTTTGGGTATATACAGGTGCCATTTTCATAAGCATGTGTATGTCTCTCCATGCCTGTGAGTAAATATTTATGGAAACACTGTCACTGTGTTTATTTTTAATTGTAAATATGTGTAGATGTTTTACATATTCACGTGTGTATGTACCTTTGAGTGTGTCTATGTACTGCTCTGTGTGTGTGCGTGTGTGTGTGTGTGTATGAGAGAGAGAGAGAAAGAGAGAGAGAGAGAGAGAGAGAGAGAGAGAGAGAGAGAGAGAGAGAGAGAGGAAAACCATGAAATCAGAGATTGATTGACATCAGGTATCTTTGTCAAAAACTCTATACATTACTGTTATGTTATTTATTTTATTTGCAGCAGGGTTATTGACTGTACTTGGAGCTCACAATTAGGCTAGACTGGCTAATTAGTGAGCTCCCAGGATCTACCCTCTTAATACATCCAGTCTTGATATCAAAGACATACACTGTAGGACACATTTTATTTATGTAGGTGCTAGGAATAAATCTCAGGTCCTCACATTTGCATGGAAGGTAATTTGCTGAAACTACCAGAATCTATGTCAATTGAGAGGGAAAGAGTTTTCTGAAAACATGCATCAGTAAAAATATAATCCAGGCAACCAGAACATGGGTTCTTTGGAATATCAATATTCCCCAGAAGAGATTAAAGCCTTAAGGAGGTAACATGTGGGTGTGGTAAAAACAGAGTATATGCAGAAAGCATTATTGCCCAACAGATCAGCACATCCTGTTCCTTCTCCTCCATTGGGCCAGACTACTTCTTATATTGATCTGCAAATCAAATAGTTCATTTGTACATAAGGGACATTTCATATAAAATATATTAAAATTATAGTTTCTGGGTGACATTTTTCTTTTTTTTAACTGAATACTGGGTAGAAACAATATGGGAGATGAAGGATTTATTTTATTCTACACATGGAGGGGATATGCCCCATTATGGAGCAGAAGTCAGCTGGGAAGATGACCTCTGGAGGCAGGAAGTCAGCTGGGAAGATGATCTCTGGAGGCAGGAAGTCAGCTGGGAAGATGACCTCTGGAG
>NC_022031.1:44779348-44783719 GCF_000317375.1 Microtus ochrogaster
CTGGGAAGATGACCTCTGGAGGCAGGAAGTCAGCTGGGAAGATGACCTCTGGAGGCAGGAAGTCAGCTGGGAAGATGATCTCTGGAGGCAGGAAGCAGAGGGAGATGAATGCTGCTGCTCCGCCCATCTTTTTTATTTAACCTGGGACCCCAGCCCATAGATGGGGTTCCTATATTCAAAGTGGTTTTCTCTCCTCAGTTTCTGTATACTCCTTCAAAGACACATTGAGATTGTGTTTTCATGGTAATTCTAAATCTAGTCAAGTTGACCAGGAAGACTAACAATTGTGACTAAGAATACAGAAAATAAAATCATAACAGGAATAAGAATCAGTTAAATCAATACTGGCTGATATCTCTCAATGGATCTTCCATAGGATATATATTTACTGAGCAGAATAATGAGTGGATTCGCCAGAAATTAAATTGTAACGAATTAAATTTTCGAACATTAAGTTCTGTAAAAAATTTCATCTAACACAAGGAACCTCAAACAGGCATAATTTAGTACCTCAGGTAAAATTTCTTAAACTTAGTAGACTCCATGACTTAGCCTAGGAACTGTAGTAAAAAAAATAATACAATGTATTAAGAGAGAACGAGTTCCAACGAGTTCACCCTCACCTGCACACGTCCATTACACTGTGTGTGTCCATTCCTTTACCCTTGCAATAAATAAAATAAATGCAATATATTTCAATAATTTAAAACAAAATAATCTGATGAGGGCACAAAGATGTCTTAGCATCAATGTAGAAAGATCTTCATTCAATGGAATTTTGAAAGAAACGGTATCATTATTCCAAACATAAAACCATAAGAATGAACACTACAGCCTTCAATAGATGCCGTGCCTAACACCAAAATTGACACCAAGCACTAAAAGATCTGTTTATTAGTGAATTTACAATATATAAACTTATTTATTTTATGTGAATTTATATATAAGAATTCCCTAGATCCAGTCTATTCCTGTCCTAGAGATGTAATGAACTAGTTAATAATTGTATATTAGTTTGGATTTCTGGTAGAATATAATATTGACATTGATATCAGTTTTTTCAGTTTGGTCAAGTATTTAAACAATATGCTGCAAAGTTCTTTCACATGTTAATTTCCTTACTTCATCATAATTTTATCACTATTTAGTTAAAGGTCTAAAATGTGGTGCCAGTTCCAAGTTAAATATCTATGACATCACTTTAACTTTTTCATCAAAAAGTTTCTGAGCCTCAGATATGTGGCAATATAAATAGAAAAAGGTATTGAATTTCTCAGAAAAACTTTCAATATAGTTGGTATTTATAAACAGGAAAGAATAAGCATGCTGCAAATCTCAGTGTTATGAGGTACAGCTTTCCAAGGGTAAGGCAAACATGGTTTTACCAGAGATTAGAAGAAAATCCTCTTTTAGCTATTCAAATCTCATAAATTATATTCCTACTTATGCTTGCTCTCTCCTCAGGAAATAGGATCTTATTCTAATTTTGTCATTAAGTTCGTTGGCAGAAAGAGCTGAGTTTACTTACCCCATTTATCAAGCTAGTCAGAAACAAACCTAGAATATAATTCTCAAATATCCCCAAATAATATGATACAGTGGATAACCTCAGTAGAATAGGTAAACTGGGGTTAAAGTTGTCAGAGACCCTCACTGATGTTTGATTACTGAACTGATGTTCATATTACAAGTACTTTTAGTAGTATGTATTTATGTGTAAATATATGTTAAGACGTAAGAATGAGGCTAGCGCCCTAAAGACTTATAAGAACACAGAAACTTAAAGTACAATAAACTTAAAAGATTATATCATCAGGTCCTTTAAAATAGTGGGTTTTACATGACTTCTGAATTCCAAGCAGTTTCTTACCAAAAAGGACAAAGAGCAAGAAGAGATGATGAGTATCAGTAGTCATTTCTGCGTCCTCCTGGTCCTTCTGTGTAACTCCCACTGCGATAGCTGTGAGTCACTTTTACCTCCAGGCCTTTCCCTCATGGTGGACTGTACTGTAGACTTACGATCTAAAGAAGAATATAATTTCTTTAATCTGTTTTGAATGAAAAAATAAGAAATATTTGTCTTTAATAGCCACTCTTATCCCTAATTGTACTTCTTGATAATTACAAAAAATTGACAAATTTTCACTGGAATACTTAATTGAAACTACTTAGAAACTCAGTTCCTTGGTATTATATGACCCATATCCCCCTGAAATGCTTTAAAATACTTCCCAAAATCAGCTTAGGGAAGGAGAAGTTGATTTTGGCTTTCAGTTTCAGGAACAAAGTCCATTATGTCAAAGAGTGTGTGGTGGAAAGAGTGAGGTGGCTGGTGACACTATCCAGAGTAGGAAACACAGTGATGCCTGCTGTTTCTCAGCTCATTTTCTCCTCTTTATCACACCCAGAACACCAGTTCAAGGAGTGATACAGTCCATAATTATGGTAGATCTTCCTAACTTAGTTTACTTCATCTAGAAAATCTCCAACAGACATGGCTAGATGTTGTAGAATATTATTTTAAGTTGTGCTACATTTGTTTATGCGACAGAACATTTGTTTAATGATGCAAAGATGTGTTGCATTTGTTTAGCTTTGTGAAGCTGTGATACTTTGCCTGTCTAAACATCTGATGGTTTAATAATGAGCTGAAAGACCAGTAGCAAGGCAGGGGAAAGAATAGGCAAGGCTGGCAGGTGGAAAGAATAAATGGGAGGAGAAATCTGGGAGGATGGAGAAGGAACAATAACAACAACAACAAAAACAACAACAACAACAAAAACAACAACAACAAAAAACAAACTAAACCAACCAACCAAACAAATAGAAAAAAAACAAAACAAGACAAAACAAGGAGAGGGGGACGCTAGGGGCCAGGCACAGAGTAAAAGGGAAAGATATACAGAAATTAAGAAAAAGGAAAAAGGAAAAGGGAAAAGGTGGACGGGATAATTTAAGTTAAGGAAAACTGGCTAGAAATAAGCCAGGCTGAGGCTGGGCATTTAATATTAAGAATGAACCTCCATGTGAGATTTATTTGGGAGCTGGGTGGCAGGCCCCCAAATAACAAAGAGTAAAAAGAGTACAAGAACCAACAACAACTAAAAACTTGCTTCCTCCCAAGTTGACAGCCTAGAACAAACATCACAGTATTAAACACAAGTTCTACTCTTATCACTCGACTTTCCTGAATATGTGTTATGAGAATGAAATTCATTTAAAAACAGAAATACAGCATTTACTATCCCTGCTGCTTCTATGTTGGAGATTCAAAGAGGAGGAATAAATTAACTTTTTCTGGCTGGAACTAACACTCCAGCAGGTGGTACAAAGCAATCAGATGTTCCAGGAAAGACAGATAAAGAAAAAAAAAAAAACACAAGCTGGACAGGAGAGAAGATAAGAGAAAGTAAGAGCAAGAAGGAGCAAGAAACAAATATTCAAAGTTTTACATGATTGTGCAACATTACCTCGGTTTTGTCTTTATGTAGAGTTTTCTATTATATACTAAACAAATAAAAAAATGTGAATAGAGCCGGGTGGTGGTACCTCCCAGAACTCGGGAGGCAGAGGCAGGAGGATCTCTATGAGTTTGAGACCAGCCTGGTCTACAAGAGCTAGTTCCAGGACAGGCTCCAAAGCCACAGAGAAACCCTGTCTCGAAAAACAAAACAAACAAAAAAAAATGTGAATAGTCCATTTTAGAATTTTATTTTTCTTTAAACAATGACTATAAAGTTAAGATTTATGAACTAAACTTAGTTAATAATGTAGTTTTTTTTTTTAAAAAAGCTCCTGGTTTATCCCACAGAGAGGTAGAAAACGTTTTCTTTTGATTTTCCCTAATTGTAACATTCCCATTCTAATCTACTGGTCTACAAATACCTATTTTACTATTTTCCAATTTTACTATAAATAATTTTCATCACAATTCTTCATTTTGAGGCAGGAACTACATTTGCTAAAATAAGTAAAAATCATTAAAAACTAAATATTTCTAAAAGATTATTTTTCAGTATAGGGCTTGTTTCTCCATTCAAACACAATTTTTGAGTGACCAGGAGATAATTCAGTGGTTAGGAGCATCGACTGCTCCTTCAAAGATCCTGAGTTCAATTTCCAGCGACCACATAATGGCTCACAACCATCTGTAATGACATCTGGCACCCTCTTGAGAAAGAAACCCGGTCAGTCATCCTTATCAACTTAGATCACGAAATCCAATATGGACAGTTTCAACAGAACCACCATATATGGGCTGCCCATGCATGCTTCAGAATTGCTAGGGCTTGGACTTCCCACAGGTCAGGGAGCCCTGATGGCTCTATGGGCTGATGGGGGAGAGGGACTTGATCGGGGGGCGGGGGGGGG
>NC_022031.1:44783819-44811311 GCF_000317375.1 Microtus ochrogaster
GGTGGCGGGGAGGAGGCGGAAATCCTCAATAAATAAATAAATTAAAGAATAAATAAATAAAAAGCAAAATGAAAAAAAAATTTCAAGTTTCATTTCAGGATCTGCATCCAAACTTGTAAGAACAAAAAAAAAAAAACAAACAAACAAACAAAAAAAAACAGCTATATCTGATTTGGATGCCATATAAGCCTCCAAATGGGCATTTTCCCTTGGGCATTTGCCCAATATTTCCCAAGTCTGGTTTATTAGTAGTTAATGAAGAGATAATTCTTGAGGAAAATCCCATGTCCCTCAAGCAGTTTATCAACCATCCAGCCATCCACTCAACCTCTTCTTTGTCTCTGACTCACTTTTACCATTGTTTCCTTAATTATTATTTTGTATACTGGCATATAATACTCCAAAAAAGCTTTTTTCTTTTGACTAGTTGTCCAGTATAGGCTCATGGACTAATGAGTATGAGCTAACTGGTGATTAGTTAGTAATAGTCACAGAGTGGAAGACCAACTGCTGTAGTCTGATCTTCAACACTAGATGATGTTTTCTCCTCTGGGTAGCAGAATGAGAGGAATAAGTTATATTTTTATTATTTATTTATTTATTTATTTATTTATTTATTTATTTATTTATTTAGGTTTTTCGAGACAAGGTTTCTCTGTGGTTTTGGAGCCTGTCCTGGTATTTATGACATTTTAAAATGAAATTTTAGATTTTCTTCTACTAGGAAGGTAGAGTTTAATTTTTCCTATATCATAGATGACAGAAGAGTTTCAGAACTTGGAGAGAGAGGTGCTGAGAATGTAACTTATTTTTTAATTGACTTTTTTGAGGATAATTTAAAAATTACATAATTATTCATATAAAACTGTAGGGAAGAGATTCTGCCTCACTTAATTGTCATGTTTCATTAAGAAAGAAAAATGATATAAGTAAATATACCATACACACACACACACACACACACACACACACACACACACACACAGTGTAGGATGTTATAGAACCTTTCTGGGAAAAGCACTCAGACACTAAAGCAGAGTGGAAGCTAGGAGCTTTTACCAGTGAGCCAAAGTCAGGAAAGCTCCTACACGGCCTCCATATTGGGTTCAGCTTACATTCTCACCTTATGCTCTACAATCATAAAGTGGGGGTAGGCAGGCAAGCGAGAGTCTACAGAGGCATGGTTGGCAGTCAGAAGGTGTTAACAACAACCCATTGTTCCAGTTGTTTCTTAGAACAGATCATTCTGTTCTAGGTAGGAAGTGAAATCATGCTTGACATACTTTCAGAAAAAGCAGTGCTTTAAGTAAATCACTAAATATATCAATAAATCAGTATGTAATAATTGGTCTTTTGTACCTCATTTCCTTCAGAGAATAAATGAAATTCTCCCCTTCCCACCTGTTAGAAGACACTGAATTTAACAAATAGTTTTGATGAATTTGGTGATTTTAGCCTCTAAACGATCATGTCAGTTGACTAAGTGAAATCATCCTTGGGAAGTTGAACAAATGGAAAGCTGCAATCAGAATTTTGGTAGCAGAAGGCTTGTCTGGCTTTCTCGTCTAGGAATTGTAGACTTGTCATAAATGTTGCTCTATTTTCCCATCCATGGTCTGCTCTTCACCATGCTTTGGTCCTAATTTGATGGTAATTGGAACATGTTTTTAGCAGTGCGGTATGGTTGAATCATCAAATCACTCTTCTCTTGGCTTCAGTTACATCAATAATCATGATTAATGTCTTTGACATTTTCTCATGATTTCAAACTAACAAATTCTGCTAATCCCACTTCTGTATTCTTCTCTCCTATATTTAGTTCATAGCTGAAGTTCCTCATTACCTCACAGAATAGACTGTGGCTACATTCTCTCTGTCCACTTTGATATTTGCGCCTAAAACATTATTGCACATTTAAAATAAAGTTTAAATAATTATTTTTATTTTGCTATTTTTATGAGTATATATTATTGTACATAGTCAATGGGACTTGTGAAGATAGCACTTTTCAAATATAAGATGGGCCCAAGAAAGAGTAAACTTGAATAGAGTAATATATTTTAAACAAGCTGAATCCAGAGCTAAAATTCTACTCCCTCCAGTGCGTCTAGTTTAGCACTTTCAGAATGCTGTGTTAGGTAGCACTCCTTTTACATAGTGACACACAGAAACACACTCATACACATATGACAACAAATGACACACACACACAATATACATACACACACAGAAACACACACACATATGAAAAAGAGGCAATGAATTTGAGGTGGAATGAACAGGGAACAACATAATGGTTTGAAGGAGAGAGCATAGGAGGGGTTGGAGGAAAGAAAGGAAAGGGAAGGATGATGTCATTGTATTTTAAATAAACCTTTTCCTTTTCTTTTATTCTTCCCTCATACAATACAGCTTGGACACTATTTCCTCATCCCTTCAGTTGATGTGGGAGTGATTTCTTATTAATAAAGAAACTGCCTAGGCCCATTTCATAGGCCAACCCTTAGGTAGGCAGAGAAAACAGAACAGGATGCTGGGAGAAAGAAGCTGAGTCAGTGAGTCGTCATGGTTCTCCAACTCCAGGCAGATGCAGGCTAAGATCATTCCTGGTAAGCCAGCTTGTGGACTACACAGAATAATAGAAATGGGTTAGATAAATATGTAAGAGCTAGCCAATAAGAGGCTGAACTATTGGGGCCAGGCAGTGTTTAAAAGAATACAGTTTCCGTGTAATTATTTCGGGTATAAAGCTAGCCGTGGGGACGGCCGGGTGCCGGGGATGCAGCCCCGCCGCTCTTATTTCAACATTCAGTCCTCCCAGGTTTCCCTCCTCCACCTTCCCTCACCCTCAGATCCACTATTCCTCCTTTCCTCCATTTTCCTTCAAAAAATAGTCGGCTTCCCATGGATATCAACCGAATACAGCATAATAAAATACTATAAGATTAGACACAAAGCCTCATGTGAGGATTGGATGAGGCAAGCCAGGAATAGGAAAAGGGTCCCAAGGGCAGGAAAATGAGTCAGGAATACCCCAACTCCTGCTGTGACGATACCACAAGAACATCAAACTAACAAGCATAATGTATACGCAAAGAACCTAGTGCAGATACATGCAGTTCTGTGATTATTAGTCTCTGAGCCCCTATGAGCCCCGCTTAGTTGATTCTGTGGGGCTGTGTTCTCATAAGTCCTTGCCGCCCCCCCCATCCTTACAATTCTTCCTACGTCTCTTCAACAGGATTCTCTGAGCTCCATTGAGCTCCATTCTCTGAATCCATTGAGTGACCTTATGGATTCTCTAACTGGGATTTTCTCCTTATATAATGCTTGGCTGTGGGTCTCTGCTTCTGGCCCCATCAATTTCCAGAAGAAAACTGTGCCAATGACTAGACATGGCACTGATCTATGAGTATAGAAGAATATCATTAGGTATTGTTCTTTAATTTTTCTATTCTAGGTTTCTGGGCTATCAAAAATTTTAAATTAATAAATTTCCTTTCCCAATGATGTGATTGGTCTTGAAATAATTTTAAAAAATACAAGCTGCTATAGTCCAGGAGTCTAATTTACGAGTATGGAAATAAAACTTCCATATTTGTTATAGCAGTCATTATAATATCCATGAAACCAAAGAATCCTAAGTACCTACCGAGTGATGAGTGGATAAACGTAATCTGATACATACATACAATGGAACAAATTGTATTACTAACAACCATATAGTGTTATTTGTGACCATAGGGATGGCGATGATTTAGAAGTGAAATCAGTCAAGAATTGCATCTCAAACAGCTGCTTGATCTCATTTCTATATGAATTCTACCAATGCTGACTGAACGGAAGATGGGAATAGAATGGCGGTTTACACAGACTGAAAGAGTATGGGGGAGGAAGGACTAGGGATCATGATTTCCCTGCCTTACTAAACTCCAAATTTTATGATTCAGGAGTGGTCCACAGTATTCAGTTCTATGAAAGAAGGTCTAATGTGTTACTCCACAGCAGGGTAGGCAGCTGGAAACAATGATGATCCACATCCTAAAAACAAAAACAAAAAATGATTTTAAGTGTTTTTACCTTACAAACTTAGAGATGAGTGTGCCAATGGAAGTGTTTCCCTAATTTAAACTTTGTGCAACACGGACATGTCCATAGACACAATAGCATGGTTTTTCTCTGTTTCGTGTGTTTGCTGTATTTAATTTAAATAAAGTAGAAGATGCTAAGCCCCTGTCCCAAATATTCTTTACTGCTTGCAATTTATGCATTTGGATAGAAGTTCCGTTTTTTTGAATATGAATGTTTCATGCAATTATACATTTTGTAGAAATTATGGTTTGTAAGCAACCTCTAACACCATGTCATAAAATATATTGTACTTTACTTTGCTTTGCTCTTTTTATTCCTCAGTCTGTGTTTAGTCAACTGCCGTGCCATAAGGACTGCCATCACAGTCTATGTCGACTTCTGTAACAAAACAGCAAAGAATGAGAGCTTCACAGCCAGCAGATTTACTGCCGTTGGAGCCTGGGATGTCTGAGAGCAAGCTCCTGACAGATTTAGCTTCTTTCTCATAGCCATCTGCCATCTTGCTATGTCTCATGTCAGAAAGGACAGCAGTAGGAAGGCGTCTCTCTAGGATGATATTTAAAAGAAAGCATAATCTGTAATGAAGACTTTACCATCATAATCTAATTATGGCAAAGGTTTGTCTGTGGGTTTAATCATGATGGAAGTATATTAGTCAAAGTTCCCTACAGGATCAGAAACAAGAGTATATATATATATATATATTTGTAACTCCACGCTTCAATACAAGCATGCGCGCGCACACACACACCACAGGAGAAAGATTAGATTGCCTTACATCCCGTGGAACTGTGTAGTCCATTGGGGGCTTTCTTCCCTTTGGGGAAGGTGAGAATCATCACTGGACTACCCATATCATTATTAATTCTTCCTATTTCAGCAGGCATTAGCTTCCTGTAGTTCCATAATGGTGGCTCCACGCTTCAAAAATGAGCCAAAGGAAAGAGAAATAAAGAATTAGATCTCCTATTCATCATGTCCCCTCCCTTATAACCAGCCATTCAGGCAACCGAAGCAGGAATTTGAAAGATATAGTTATCCACAGCATAGAGAATCAGACAATTATCATTAGGAGGTGAGGCATGCTGAGAGATTGCAGAAAAACATTCCCAGCACTCACTCAAATAGATGTGGGTAGAATGTCTAAGTTTCCTTCAAACTCCACAGCCTGTGAACAGAGACCCACCAAGAGTCTATTAACAGCTCAGCTGGCATCAGGACGAATGTGAAGTGAGACTGCAAGACAAAGATTAATGGAGCAGAATACAGAGAACTAAGGAACAAATCCCACAGAAACTGAAAACAAAACCAGCCATGTTTTACTACTGTTTAGGCAAGGGAGTAGAAGTTATGATTAATAAAAAACACACATTGCTTTTCTAGATATCTTGAGTATTTTGGCTGGTTATTATTTGTCGTTCTACTGCACTGATGTACTAGTAAGCCACTCTTCTCTTTTATGAAATTTATATTTTATACTGTTAGTAGTTTAATCACTTCTTTTTTTATATTTTATTTTTATTGAGCTGTACATTTTTTTCTCTGTTCCCCTCCCTACCTGTCACCTCCCCTTCAACCCTTTTCCAAAGTCTCCATGCTCCCAATGTACTCAGGAGATCTTGTGTTTTTCTACTTCCCATTGTTTGATTAGATGTATGTATGTCTCTCTTGGGGTTCTCATTTTTGCCTAGGTTCTCTGGGATTGTGATTTGTGGGCTGGTTTTCTTTGCTTTATGTTTAAAAACTACGTATGGGTGAGTACATGTGATAATTGTCTTTCTGTGTCTAGGTTTCCTCACTCAAAATGATGCTTTCTAGCTCCATCCATTTGCCTGTAAAATTCAAGATGTCCTTAATTTTTTTCAGTTGTGTAGTACTCCATTGTGTAAATGTACTTATTTTTCTTATCCATTTTTTTATCCATTCTTCAGTTGAAGGGCATTTAGGTTATTTCCAGTTTCTGGCTATGACAAACAATGCTGCTACGAACATAGCTGAGCACATGTCCTTGTGCCACGATTGAGCATCCTTTGGATATAACCCAAAAGTGGTATTACTGGGTCTTGAAGAAGGTTGTGTCCTAATTTTCTGAGAAATCGCCACACTGATTTCCAAAGGGACTGTACCAGCTTACATTCCCACCAGTTCTTTTTCTCTTACAAATTTATGTCATCTAACATGATTCAAATAACACCTAAAAGGTTTATTTTGTGGATGTTCCTGAATAACTTTCAAATCTAAAAAATATATTTTCATAATTATTTATTTGATGGGGAAAAGCATATTTCCCATATTTTTCATATCACAATTGAGTCATTGTATTTCTTAGAGAAGCAGCCATTCTTAAAATTGGTTTATTTAGGTTCAAGCTTATCCCTTAGCAGCAGTTCAAATTGTCACCTGTTGTTTCAAGTCAGCCGTATCAAAAGTCACCCAGTGTCTGCAGTTACCTTTCACAGGAGAGTGCCTATAGCAATTCCAGTGATCATCTCAGGTGGCCTTCCTGATGCCCACTGCACTTTAGTGTGTTCCCTTTCTTCAAGTGTTTGCAACAGTAATTCCTGTCAAAACCAACCCATTCCTAGTTCTGTGGGCTAAGATGTTTCTACCACCACTCCAGAAGCAGAGCAGACACATCAGAAGTTAGGAACATTTATACTGACTCTGCAACAATAAAATCTAAATTTAGCCACAAATCTACTTTTGCGGAGTGTACTTTCTCTTGAGTGAACATATTTACCTACAGACCATCCCTTTTCCTCAGAAATTAACGTGTTAATCTTTGCCTTGACTCCCCCTGTCTATAGCCTGTTCTCAGCCTAGTAAACTCTTGGTTTACTCACATGCCTTATACAGGAAAAACAGTAATCACAGAAACATAATACGGTTTTGTGAAATTCCACACGCCACTTACTCTGGGAAGTTTTTTTCTGCTACAAACAAATAGAACTTTCTAGTCTCTCACCCTTGAGTAATCAAGTTTTAATCTAGGCTCCATGACAGTAGCTTTCCTTGCCAATGTGTCAGGGTTCTGCTTTACGACTACATTTTGGCACATTTCACATTCCTTTTTAGGTTTATTTCTTTTTTCCCCTTTACTCCAGAGAATGGCAAGATAGTCTTGGGTACTCTGTGGCTGCATATCACTTCTGCAGTGCACTTGGCAGTCAGTACACTGGTCTTCACCAAGATTTAATTTACAAGACTGTTCATTGCATGAACTATTATATTTTACCTCAGTCTTCACCTTATTGTGTTCCAGGAATTGTTTAGGACCACAATATTTGGTGTGGCAAAACTTAGGGCCCTGTCCTGTCAGTTTGTGTTTAATTTTTAAAACCATTTGCTTATTTATTGTGTGTGTGTGTGTGTGTGTGTATGTGTGTGTGTGTGCATGCAAATATGTGGAAGAGTGGAAGTCAGAGATCAAAGGAAGGGAAATCACTTTTCTTCTCCCAACATGTGCTTTCCACCCAGCTGGTCAGGCTAAGCAGCAGGTAATTTTATTTGCTGAGCCATTTTATTAGTCTCAACTTTTGTACTAAAACAAAATTTCAAATGTTTCAAATAAATACTTTTCCCTGTCTCCATTCCACAAAGCAATATATTCTCCTTTCTTCCTAAAAAAATTCTGCCTTCTATAAATGTTCAACCTCTGTATCCGCTCTCCTGTTCCAAACTCTCTTATTTTTGTTTTGGAATGCTATCATATATATATAACCTCCCCATACACCATTAGAACTGTGCTGCTGGCAGCTAGGTAAGCTTTTATACTGTTCGTCTTTGACAAAACTGAACTAAAAATAAATATGAATCTGCAAAACTTCCTTGACAATTACTTACCTGAGTTACCTATCATATTTTCTAAAACAAATGAAAACAAGTAAAGAAAACTAGGAGGAATTATACATGTTGATGATATTCACTGCTTCAATTATCAAATTGATAATAAGTACTGACTCTATACTTTTTAAGGCCATTCATGATCCTCATTGAACCACATCCAATATTTACTTTCAATGTATAGGGTTCATCTCAGACATAACTGTGCACTCTTTTTTTTTCTGCAGTAGTTTGTCTCATAATATTCATTTGCCTGTCTTCTCTGGTTTTCCTTTCCCTCCAAGACTTATTCCGGTTTTTATAAAGGGCTTCTCTTCCTGTATACCAGTAATATGAGGAAGTTTCAGAACTTCATTTGGGCCTTCCCTCCTGATTTTTCTATTTCATCCATGAAGTCTTTTCAATTTATTCTCAGTTCTATATATTTCAATACCATCCATATTCATATTTTTATACACACACATACACGCATGTGCACACCTGCACACTTGTGCACACATGCGTGCGTGCACACACACACACACGTCTTAAAATTTTAGACTCTTGCATCCAAGTCCTTTTTTCTGGAATTTAAGCATCTCCCAAATTATGCACTTTATGTCTGTTGGACTTACAGAATAAATGTTTGTAAGGTTTGTGCCAATATACTCAATTCCACTGTTTCTTCCGTCTGTGGTTCTGTAAACATACACTCTATGCTTCAGATGGAATCTCTGTCTACTTGTTTTCTCTGCTGTTGATATTAAATCCATTAGTGAACCTCACTGAATTCATCTCTAAATCATGCTCAGAGCTAATTATCTATTTGGACAGTCTAATGGAGCTCAAGCCAGCCTTGAACTTACTGTAATGTAAGCTATGGCTGACTTAGATTCCCTGATTCGTTGATCCTTTTGTTCTGTATTTAGCGCATACATGATGGGATTGCGGCCAGGAGTCTTCATATCCCACTCATTCTTGCAATTTGAATTTCATCCATTTTGTTCTAGCTCTACTCTTATGCCATGGACTTGCTCTTTCAGCTCTTGTACAGCTGAGTACAGAAACTTTCTGGATGGGATCTCTCTTCACCTTTTACGCCAACCCATCTAAAAACAAGAGGGTCATTTGCTGAATAAATAATTCAGCTGTTGTATATTTCCTGTCTCTTTAAAATGTGATTAAAATTCCTTACACTATTTTGCCAAGCTTCTGATCTATTTCATACCTTCTATTTCATTCAATGTACTTTAAGACTAACCACCTTCTTTGTATATCTGGTTATGTTTCTAATCTTTGTGAGGCTTCTATTTATTCATTCTGATTAGAATATTCTTTCCCATGATTTTGAATAGAAATATACTACTATTAAATTATATATTTATATAATTTTGTATATTTATTCATTTTTATGTAACATGTTGCTTATATTTCAATGGGAAATATGAAAACACTGAGAGAGTTGTGTCTAGGACAGAGTAAGGGGACTGTGTTTGCTGAATAAGTGGATGTGTTGTTAATTGGGATTTTCTGTGATTTTCATGACTAATTGAGCCAGATAAACCATTATTTAGAGTCAGTATACGTTGTTGAGGACTGAGTAAGGGAAATGTGTTTGTTGAATAAGTGGATGTGTTGTTAATTGGGATTTTCTGTGATTTACAAGACTAATTGAGCCAGGGACACCACTATTACAGCCAGTATACATCAGTGATACAGGATTCCTATGAAGTGTCTTCCGGAAATGAGGGCAGTTTACTGAGTCAGTATTTTAAGCTCATTTTATTTCCTCTGAAATGTGTCAACACTGATCACATAAAGATTGGAAATATTAAAGGTTAATGTAAAGAGTGTAATCTGACAAAGTAATTTTATTTAAAATCCTACCTTGCTTGTTAAAAATCATTTAATTTCCACATATCTAAAGATAATTTTATCTGTCAAAGTAAGAGCAAAGCAAAAATACAATATGAAAATCTTATACTACCTGTGGTGGTTCAAAATGAGAATGGACCTCCGAGTCTTATATATTTGAATATTTGGTGCACAGTTGGTAGAACTGTTTGGGAAGGATTAAAAGGTGAGGCCTTGTTGGAAGAAGAGTGCCACAGTGGGTGGGATTTGATATTTCAAAAGCTCAGACCATTAACAATGTCTCTCTCTCTTCATGTCTTACCTACCAATTAGGGCATAATCTCTCAGTTACTATGCCAGCACCACGTCTGTCTGACCGCTACTGTGTTCCCTGCCATGATGGTCATGGACTATCCTTCTGTAACAATGAGACCCAAATTAAATGTTTTATTTTTTAAGATGCCTCCGTAATGATGTTTGTCATGGTAACAAAAAGTAATCAGGACACTACTTCTATTATCTATTCATTTATCTATTTCATTTATTGAATATTTTTATTCATTTGGTTAGATAGGATTTGTTGGGCTTTTGTTTGTTTTGTGAGGTTAATAATATGCAAACTTATGTTGCTACATAAATTTAAATAATTAAAAACTCTATGAGACTAAAAGAAATTGAACCTATTTACAAGTACAGTAAGGTACAGATTAGAAGCTGAATTGCACTATTAGGAATGTAAGTTTCAAGGACTCTATAATACATGGCTACTAGGCTTTCTAACATGTTGAAAACAGACACATTTATAAAAGGGAATCCCAGAAGAGGGGATTGATGTCAGATAATTCAAACAAAAGAAAAGAATCATTTTTTCTTTAATGTATGCGAACATGTACTTCAGTATTTGTACACTTTTAGAATGCTAGTTTTTGCAGACGTGAAGTCAAATTTTACTGTGCGTTGACATGTCAGCACGGGATTGCTTCAGAAAGATACAGTGTATGTTGAAATTATAATTACATATGAACCTCGGTGATAGGCTCCTTGAGGTAAATTATAAAACATCTTGATTCTGTTCTTTCTAAATGCCATCTTCTTATAGCAAACAGTTTGGTAAAGCAAAACAGTAATTAGAGAGTAATAAAAACAGTCAAATCTATGAAAAATTGTATGACTCAACTTAACGAGAAAACATTGCTGTGAAACAGCAGTATGCGATTAACCAGAAGGTTAACAGCGATCACCATGGTGCTTTACTCTTTTAAGTCTACTTTCTTGCTGCTTCTATCCACTAGGTTGTCATAGAGAAAACAGTTACTCCCACAATAGTAGCCTCAAAACTGCTCAGTATTACAATATTTTAAGCATTTAAGTGTTTTAAATAGCATGATTTTGACAAATTAATGATCTATCAGATCACGAACTTTTAAAACACACCTTTAAATAAAATATATCATTTCTCCAGTTTGTCCCAACCCCTTTAAATTGATAGCTTCCTTTCTCTGTGATTCTTATTGTTAAACACACAACATAGACACACACATACACAAAGAGAGACACTAACAAATATGTAAATACAACCGACTGAGTTTGTTTTTTGTTGTTTGTAGAATGGTTTCAGGTTTGACCACCTGTATGGAGTAACCAATTAGAAAGCTCACGCTTGGGAGAGGTGAATTCTCCTTCTCCATGCCGTCATTAGTTGTGTGTGGTTCTTTGACCCACGGAGATGTTTCTGTTTTCATGTTATCATGTCTGTTGATATTGTCATTATTCAGATCTTGTTTATGCAGCCAATCTTAGGATAGACAGTTTCACAGGAGATTTCTTGGCATTCTGATTCTTACAATCTTTCAGAAGCCTCTTCTGGAATGTTGTCTCTGCCATAGATGCAGGAACTGTCGTACAGATGTTTCCGTTGGGGCTAGTGTCTCCAGAATCTTCTGATCTCTACACTGTGTGCAGTCGTGTTTTTTGTATTGGTTTCCATTTGCTGTAAATAGAAGCTACCTTGACAAGGCATGGTAGTTAACCTTTACTGTGGGCATAAGGACAAAATTTAGAATTAGTAAGGAGTTATCCTGGTGTAATAAAGTAGTGGTAGTACATTATTTTCTAGGGTTTGTAATCTTACTAACCCCGGTAAGTTGGCTAGGTTTCTAAAACCAGGTATGATTTTCCTCCAGTTAAACGGACCTTAAGTCCAATTAGACAGCTTTTGGTTACAATCAACATTTGAATGACACTTTTTGTACCTTTATTGATGCCTTGTTATTAGGGATAATATTCTATATTATCTGTGCCTAAATCCTTTTATAATTACTAGCACATTAAATATAACTTTCAAAAATCATCGTTATGGCTAAACAGTGTCATAGATGGAGAGGGCTATTACTTGTATCTCCCACTGGCAACTAGTATAACACCTTCTACTGTGAATGCTGGGCCACAAGAAGGAAGTTCTCAGTTTAGATACAGCTCTAATCATCTGAGTCTTGTGTCCTATGTGTGAAGTATCTCTAGCTATCAAGGTCATCCTTTGATTTTTGAATTGCAACCATGGGTAATGGCAACAGCTATATGCTTTTAGGATCCACTTGAACTATACTCAACAACATTAAAATTTTTTAAAGGACTTTATAAGAATGCATTTCTTACACAAATTCAGAAGAGAAATAAAAGAGAGAGCCTTTTATATCCAAAGAAAAATAACACAGAGTAAAGACTAGATTCAGCATTCAGAGATCTTCTTCACCTTACTGAAGTAGTTCTGAGATGTGGGCTGGAGATTCAAGAGTTTGCAAAAGCACTTCCCAAACAAAGCCTCTGTAGCTAGAAGGCTGACAATGGGAGGAAGTTAAGACTCATGCTGCATGTGGGTGTTTATGGTAGATATAAGAAACATTAATAGGTAATTAGCATCCATGTTATAAATATTTAAAATGCATAACAGAGAAAAATAGCTCAGAACAGATGACGAGAATTGGGGAAAGCAAGAACATAAAATTTTAAACAAGTAATCTTGAGAAACTACAATATTATTGTGGTTAAATCTAATCACTGGGTGCTTAATTAGTATTATGCTTTAAGACTTTTAGACTGCCCCACATGATCCCACTGCCTGCTGGAAAGGCCTCCCTGACGACAGTTGGACAAGGAACTGATCTATGAGTATAGCAGAGCATCATTAGGAATAATTTCACTGATTTGAGGGATTTTTGTTTTGTTTTTGCCACTCTTTTTTGAGTCTACCCTAGGTCTCTGAGATCTTTAATCACCAGTTCTTGGCCATCCAGGCAGTACTGGGTATGGGCTCCCTCTCATGAAGTGGGCCAAAAGTTACACCAGATATTGGTTGTTACTGGTGTTTTTATGGAACTGCTCACAGTGGGAGCAGATATGTCCCTGACTCTTTGGCCTGCCCTTGGGACTCTTTACCTCCTATTGTGATGCCTTTTCAAGCCTTGATGTGAGGGTTTTGCCTTGCCATTTGTGTCTTCTTTCCTTGTGCTTGGTTATTTTCTCTTGGAGTTCTGCTTCTTTCTGAATGGAAATGTAGAAGCAGTGGACCTGGGGGGAAAGGCAGAGGCAGGGGCAGCTGGGAGGAGTGGAAGGAGGTGAAGCTGATCATGATATATTCAAAATAGAAAAATAAATTATCAATAAAATGTTTTAAACAAACACACTTCAATTATGCACAGGCTTTTTAAAATGTTGACTTGTGTTTATGTATATGTATGTATGTGTATACATATATGAATATAAATAACCATTTATATCCCTTGCACTTTAATGCAGTTTTTTAAATTATCAAATGTTTTTCTGGTACTACTTCTGCAATGAATACATGAAGCTTTAAGGTGTGTAAAATGCACATTTAGTTTAATATTTACATTATGTGTATTTAGGTTATTTTATAATTCTTAAAGAGTGTACTTTCAGTGTGTAGATTTTAACACTGAAAAAATGGTACCTAGAGGAAATTAATAGCACACATGTGAACATCATGAAGAAAATCCATTTTTGGTGGAAGCACCTTAGGTTATAAATTTAGGTTCTGTTCTGTATGACTTACTTGTCTAGACTTCATGATACCCTCACCTTAAGCTTAACATTGAGTCTGTGAGGTGGAATGAGAAGAGGAGGAGAGGAGGGGAGAGGAAGAAAAACTTGAGGAAATGGGATAGTCTAGATGAAGGAAGGACAAAGATGAGAGCAAGGAAAGAGATATTTTGATTGAGGGGGCCATTATGGGGCTAGCAAGAAACCTGACACTAGAGAAATTTCCAGGAATCCACAAGGCTGTCCCCAGTTAAAACCCTAAGCAATAGTGGAGAGGGTGCCTGAACTAATCTTGCACTGTAATCAGATTGATAACTATCTTAAATATCACCATAGAACCTTCATCCAGCAACTGATGGAAACAGAGGCAGAGACCTGCAGAAGAGCACTGTGTTGAGCTTCCCAAGTCCAGCTGAAGAGTAGGAGGAGTGAGAATATGAGCAAAGAGGTCAAGACCATGATGGGTACACCCACTGAAACAATTTACCTGAGCTAATGGGAGCTCACCAACTCCAACTGGACTGGGAAGAAATCAGCATAGGACCAAACTAGACCATGTGAATGTGGGTGATGATTGTATGGCTGGGGCAGGCAGCGGGGCTACTGGCAGTGGGACCAGGATTTATCCCTACTGCTTGTACTGACTTTTTGTGAATCCATTCTCTTTGGATGGATACCTTGCTCAGCCTAGATATCTTAGGAAGGGCCTTGGAATGTCTCCAAAGCAATGAGCCTTACCTTTTTTGAGAAGTGGATGGGGCGTGGGGTAGGGAGAAGGTGGAGGAAATGGGAGAAAGGGAGAGGGTGGGAACTTGGATTGGTTTGTAAAATTTAAAAATATAGCTTGTTTTCTTTTTAAAAATAAAGAAAAACGTGTCTCTGTACATGCACCTCACCTTGGGTCCCCATATATACATTTCACCTTTACTCTAAGTTTGGATGTATTTTCTGATTCTTAGCCTTCACACAGAGCATTCTTCTTTCTAATTTACTTAAAATTTAGGTCATTCCCTGTTACCAGCTTGTTTCCCTGGACTTCTCCTCTCATTCATGATAGCAGTATGTCTTGGTGTTCACTGCAGACTTGTTTCAAGTTAACTTATAAGAGGCAGCATCTGCTGTGTTTCTCTGTATGCATCTATCCCTGTGGTTCAAATGTATCTCTGGATCCAAATCCTACATTTCTTTCTATTATAAAACACCAGCTGTTTGGTTTTGGGTCTCCTTATCTAATATTTCATAAACTCTATTACTTTAGCAAAGAATATATTACCAAAAGAAGGTCACAGTTATATTCACTTGGCTGTAATAGGAACATATATATTTAAATAGTATAATTCAATTTACTATAGTACACAATGTAAGAAATATCCTGTGCTTTTATGCCAATATATTAAGACATTGGGCTTATCAGAGCAGTCAGAGTTAGTATCATTTTTAAGTTAATCAATTGGAAAGTAATGTCTGTAGAAAAGAAAAGTGAGATAGGAATTCATATTGCTGTTACTAGTTTATAATTTTAATAAATATATCTATTAGTGAAACCCTGGACATGTTTTTGTTTTGTTTACTCTTTGTTCTTGTTTTTACATTTGGACATTTACCTTTTAACAAAAAGTATTTATATTTTTAAAACATTCTTTTCTCGCTTTACATACCAATCCCAGTTCCCACTCCCTCCCTCCTCCTGCTCCTCCTGTCTTCTTCCCACCCCATCCCCTTTCACTCCTCAGGGAAAGTAGGTTTTCCCTGGGGGAATCAACAGAGTCTGGCACATCACTTGAGGCAGGACCAAGGCCCTCCCTGGTGTATCTAGGCTGAACAAGGTATGTCTCCATAGAGAATGGGCTCCTAAAAGCCAGTTTATGCACAAGGAATAAATCCTCGTGGCACTGCCACGACCCTCAGACTGCCCATGTCACACAACAGTCACCTACGTTCAGAGGGCCTAGTTTGGGCCCATGGAGGTTCTCCTGCTGACAGTCTTGAGTCAGACAGCTCCCACTAGCTGTTTTTATGGGTAACCCCATCATGGCCTTGACATGTTTTTATAAACGAAATGCCATAAAAGTTTTAAAGAGTTAATATTATCCCCTTAATTTAATACTTCTTAAGCATAGTTATAATCTTGTGTATTTGATGATAGTCTTGCATTTGTATGGTTAAGTCTTTCACTAGTTCAGGGAAGTATCCTTCTATGCTCTTGTTGAAGATCTGGTCTACGCCATGGAAATTCTCCCTCATCCATGCCCACAATTTACAGACTTTGTCTTTTTTATGGTATTCCACATTCCTGTATGTTCATTTCCTGTGATTTAACAGTTTTTCATGTTTTTCCTTGCTTTGTGTCATTGATATTTTATATTCAATTCCTGTTATTTTATATTCTACTTGATGTTTATGCTTATGAGCTTTTCCCTTGAATTATCTAGTTGGATTACTGAGCTTCTTATTTCTGTTTCAGCTTGAGTTTTTTTCAGTTTTTTCCCTTTACTGAATTAATTGTCCACATCATTTTGCTCCTATATTTGTACTTTTGGATATGAATATTATATATTCATGTATTTGGAAGTTCTTGGACATCATTCAGTGGTTCATTGCTGTTCCCTTAAGTTGAGTGATGAAGTGATTACCGTGAAATCATGCATATACAAGAAACTCTGAATAGACTAAATAGATTGTATTATATAGTTATGCTTATATGTCTGTATAAAAGCAATAATGAAAAGCAAAACCATGAATTTAAAAAAAGTTAACAGGAACTCAGTAGAGGCTGTATAGGGAGTACATGGAAGGAGTGAACGGAGGAAAGGGATGGAGGAAAGTGCTTTAACTAAAAATTTTAAAAATGAAAAAAATTGTTATGAAATATAAAGTAATGAAATAACCATGCAAAATAACAACTATAAAATCTCGTAATTCTGTTCCATATTTTTGCAATATTGTTACTGTGCATAGCTTTTTCAGTGTTTAAAAGTTCTTGCTAATACTCAGCAAATGTTTCAGTATTTACCTATGTTATTTAAGTAAAGTGTATTCTGGGAAAGCAACTTATGAACATATAAATTATGTCTCTTAGAATACACACAAAGGCTAAAATCTGAGAAACTTTGTGATATCCGTGATGAGGCAGAGCTTAAGAAGTTAATGAATCAATGGTGGTTTACAATAACAGGATAATACAATAAAATTAAATTTCATGGTAGGATAGTATAAACAAACATGGAAAACAACTGCTATTGTAATGTATAAAAAACGTTCATCTTTAAAAACACATTATTACTTGGCATGGAGAATTTAGGGAACTTAAGAAATAGTTTTGAGAAAAACATTTTTTAAACTTACATTTACTGAGTGCCCTTTGAGACAAGCTTTGAAAGGCTGTATCTGCAATGTGGTACAGGGACATGATTTTTGTTTTTGTTTTGTTTTTTCAACTAAAATGTGGCACACACTGCAATGGGGAGAGAAGGATGTAGAGACTTAGCACACATACGTTAAGGATTCCTTATCAAATATATTTATCAGTTATCCAGGGACTGCAATTAATTAAGAAAGCGGTGAGAGGACACACTGTGTATAAAAAGGAAATATGGCTGACAGTGACTGATGCGGACACATGTTAAGTGGTAGATCATGGTAATGCAAATAAATATGGAAAAATTCGTATGCAGTGCTCTTATTTTTCCTTCAACACAAATAGCAATTTGTAGGAAATAATTGTAGTTTAAAAAGCACTCTGTAATTATATAGCTGTCTGTTGAAAATCAAATAGACACTCCCTAACAAAAATGTTTATACTGATGCTTTCTGATTGATTTTTCCAATGTTCCCATGTGATTACAATTACTGTATATTGTATATACTAATTAAGCTATTACATTATAATCTCCAGATCTGTAAAATTACCACAATACTAGTTAATAAAATATTACGTCAAATTGTGCAAAAATTATAAGCCATAATTTCTTTCTGTGAATGTATGAGCGTGTGCGTGTGTGTGTGTGTGTGTGAGTGTGTATGTGTGTGTGTGTTTGGTACATGCAGCTGAGTGTCTATATATGAGGCCAGATCAGGATTCGGAGAGTCTTCTACTATTGTCCACCTCATTATCATGAGACAATTTTTGCCATTTTAGATAATAGGTTTGCCACTGAGCTCTCAGTATTTGCTTGTCACTGTCCTCCGTCATGGGGGTTACAGACATAGGCAGCCTTACTTGGCTTTTTATGTGGGTGCTAAGAATTCAAGCTTAAGTTCACATGCTTGCAGAGCAAACAACAAACACTCTAACCAGGCTATGAGAGTCACTGTATGTACTCAACGCTTTCTTGATTCATCCATGCTGTACAGGCTCTTCATGTAATTGTGAGAGCTCAAACAGCCTCTGCAATGTGATCAAGGGCTATGTAAGGAATTCTCCATTCATGATCATTCACGTCACTGATTCTCCCCATTGTTACGTCTATGACCAACTTGTCACCCAAACAGCTCCTGCTATTTCTGGTGGGACAGGAGTCAAGCTTAGATATACTGGAACCATTCTGGTAAGTTTTGTTCTGGCTCTTACTGGCTTATCAATAACTGCTAAGGGAAATGTTTGTATTTACCCAAGGCTCTGGCCAGATGTCACAGTCAAAATGAATAGTTCCCCCAATGCTGAGATCAGCTTCATTTCCATATCTAAATTCCACATCTTATTCACACACACTGAAGTTGTCGGTGACCTTAGATGTGAGAGTACAATGTAGATGAAACTGGTAGAAGTTAATCACAATGATCCTTAGAAATAAGCATTGTATCTTTACATACAAACACAGCATAAATGAGGATAATCAGGAAGTGTTGTCAGTGCATGGTTAAATTACAAAATTTTGATTCTTCATTAAAATCCCTGGACTTTGTCTTCTTCCTTTAATACAATGTAGATATTTTAATACAATTTAAATACTACAGCCAGTTAATTCTATCAGCCTTAACCTTCTTAAAGAAAATATAGACTATTGATTGGCTTGTGGTGTGGGAGGTCCTTCTGTCTATGTGTGGTTTTTATTGGTTAATGAATAAAGAAACTATCTTGGCCTTTGATAGGGCAAAAGAACAGAGCTAGGTGGGGAAAACTAAAGTGACTGCTGGGAGAGAGGAGGCGGGGTCAGAGAGACACCATGTAGCCCCGTTGGAGACAGAAGCTGAAACTTTAACCTGTAAGCCACTGGATCTCTTTCTTGTTTTGCTATCTTACAACTTCTCATGTATTCATTCAAATCCACCTTTACAAAGTTCTGACATCACTGCCTTTGAACCAAGTTCTAGCATTCCTTTTTTAAAAATTGCTTGTTTCTGGTATCTACCAGAAGAAGCAGTGTACAAATGCACTCTAGTTGCAGTCTATGGTTCTCTATGTCATGAATTGTACGTGATGTAAGCAATTATCTGCCCGAGTTCTCAAAGGTTGAAATAAAGATTTCAACTTTGATTGATATCTTGAGTTGATGTTTGAAAGTTCTAAGGAAGTATCTATTTACATGTTCATTTTGGCTATTTTCAGAATTTGGTTTCTTGTAGCTGTTGTATTTAAGTCGCTACTTCTTGCTGGCTGTCAGCTGATATTGCACATACTAGGAAGATTACTCTTGCTTCAGTCACATGGCCATTCCAACCTTTAATTTGCAGTGATAAACCTCCTAAACTAATTCCTCTCATGCTTTCAATGTCTCTATTCATTCTTTTACACAAAAAGATAACAGATCCACGGAGGCGCTCTCTCTCTCTCTCTCTCTCTCTCTCTCTCTCTCTCTCTCCTTCTCCCTCCTTTTTTCTTTTTTCTTTCTCTCTCCATCCTTCCATCCCTCCTTCCCCTTTTTCTTTCTTTGTTTCTTTTTTGTTTGTTTCTTTCTTTTTTCTTTCTTCCATTCTTAATATTTATTTTACACCCCAGCCACAGTTTCACAGCCCTCCTCTCCTCTAAGTCCTATTATCTATCAAGAAATTTGCCCATTTCTTTTAGATTTTTCAATTTTGTCAAGTACAGGTTTTTGAAGGATGTCCTAATGATTCCCTGGGTTTCCTCAGTGTCAGCTGTTATTTACCCCTACTCATTTCTGATTTTGTTTGTTTGTTTGATGAGATATTCTTTCTCTGCCTTGTAGTTAGTTTGGAAAAGGGATTATTTATCTTGATTATTTTCTTATAGAACCAAAGCTTTGTTTCATTGATTCTCTGTATTGTTCTCTTTGTTCCTATTTATTGATTTTAACCCTGTGTTTGATTATTCCTGCCTTCTACTCCTCTTGGCTGTGTTTACTTATTTTTGTTCTGGAGCTTTCAGCTGTGCTGTTAACTGAGTAGTATGAGAACGCTCCAAATTCTTCAGGATGGCACTTAGTGCTAGCCACTTTCCTCTTAGCACCAGTTCCATTGTGTCCCATAAGTTTGTGTATGTCGTGCAGTCATTTTCACTGAATTCCAGGAAGCCTTTTAATTTCTTTCTTTATTTCTTCCTTGACCCCGTGGTAATTCATTCAAGAGCTGTTCAGCTTCAGTGAGTTTATAGGCTTTCTGTTGTTTCTGTTGTTGAAATCCGGTTTTACTTTGTAGTGGTCTGATAGGGTGCAGGGAGTTATTTCAACTTTCTTGTATCTGTTGACACTTGCTTTGTGACTGAGGATGTGGTCAAATTTTCAGCATGTTACGTGATGTACTGAGCAGAAAGTGTATTCTTTTGTGTTAGGTAAAATGTTCTGCAGGTATTTGTTACACTCATTTGGTTTATACAGTCTGTTAGCTCCAGTATTTCTGTTTAGTTTTTGTGTGAATGGTCTTTCCATCGATAAGAATGGTGTTCTGATGTCTCCTACTCCCAATGTGAGAGGGTCCATGTGTGATTTAAGCTTTAGTGGTGTTTCCTTTACAAATGTGCTTGCCCTTGGATTTGTGACATGGATGTGGAGAACTGAGTTGTCATTTTGGTGGACTTTTTATTTGATGAGTGTAAAGTGACATTTTTCATCCCTTTAGATTAATTTTTGTTTTGAAGTCTATTATTTAGATATTAGAATACCTATATCAGCTTGCTTCTGGGAACTATTTTCTTGGGTTATCTGGGTTTCAGAATGTTGGCCTGGCCTCTGATGGGGAGAAGCCTTCCTTGCCAGAGGCAGTTGGAATTATGCTGGTGATCTTGAGCATGATAGGGAACGGTTTTCCCTGGGGTTCAGGATGCTGTCTTTGCTTCTGGTGGAGTGGCAGGCTTCTGGAAGAGGTATGGGATGGGATAAGATGACAAGGGAAGGATGGCCACTTGGGGTTATGCTGGGCAGGTGCAGGCAGTGAAGGTTGGTGGAGTTTTGGCTTATTTGAATTTTGGGGGAGTTTGTCTGGCCTCTGAAGGGGTGGAAGGCTTCTCCCAGATGTGGGCATATGGTGATAAAGAGAGCAGGGACAGTCACAGTTTTGCTGTACTGGTGAAGGAGAGATGGGAGCAGTCTGCCTGGGTTTCAGGATGCTGTCCTGGCTTCTAGTCTCACTTTCTTAACTGCTCTGGGGCTTTAATCTTCTTTGTCATCTTCCTTCATATCACCATAATGTGTATTAACTAAGGAAATATATGTACCTGTTACTGAAGACATTTTCTGAATTTTACCTGGCTCTTTTTTGTTTGACTTATATAATATACACATTTCAAAGATAGACTTATTTAACTTGGACCAGTAACCAGGCTCATCTTTGGGTTAATCAAAATTGGAATATCAAGATAAACAGCACGTGTAGACTGATTTGAGGTGAGGCAGTTCTTTTTTAAGGCTTCACAGAGAGTTTGTTATTATACAGATAATAAGGATTCTATGTAAGAATGAAAGAATAAATGTCTCCACAAGCCCCGAAGACATGGAAGTCATTGTTGTCTATCAAGAGGGCATGAAAAGCTTAGTTATCAAAAACAGGAAAGAAAAGAGCAGATATCCAATTCCTTAATTAAGCCTGTAATAGCTTTCACGTGTTTCTCTTTGGTGACAATGTTGGGATGACTAAGATGTAGACTAGACAGAGAAATAAATGCCCATCCAAAGTGCGGAATGGTCATGCCATATGTAGAGAAAGTGTTCTTCATTGGTTAAAATGCTATAATGGGTTATATGGCTAAGTGGAACTTAATATCGGCTCTGAGAATACATTTAGTCAACCTCACTGAAGTGCTCCCTGGAGAAAAGAACATTCATGTTAATTAGAGAACCTCAACATGCACTGATAAGAATTTGAATAATTTTAATTCAGAATGTCCCTGAAAAAAAAAAGTAGGTGCTTCCCCGATGATCTTTGTACTCCTTGAGCAATTATGAAACATAATTCTGAGTGCTCTTCAGGTTGCCCTAGCTAAGAAGACTAAGTTTATTAAGGCTCTTAATGTCAATGAAAATAGTGGAGCCAACAACCTGTGAGACCTGATATTTCAAAAATATTATTGCCATATTATTTCTAATTCAACACCAGTTTGTAACTCAAAGTGCTACACTATTTATTTTCCCCATTGGTAAGATACTAAGCCTGTTGGAAAGAAGAGGATTAACATTAAATGCATTGAAGCAAAATAGTCATAAGAGCTTTTGAGGCATGAAATAATGGAAGGTTATCATCTCTCTTTGGTGTTGAGTAATGCAGAAACACATTTAGGCAAAGCAGTGAGTGGATGATTTGTTTAGTTTACCCTGATTCAATCAACTTTCAAATCACATAATAAAACTTTCTAATTTTGTTTAATAATATAAAAACAATACAAAAATGAAGGTGTGTATTAGCAAAAATTAGCCACTATTGTCTTTTAAATATAACTTTGGTGTTTGTAACCAAATCCCTAAAATTCATTATAATGTATTTTGTATATATTGTTTATATATATATTTGGTGCAGGAGGTCCTTCTGTCTATATATTGCTTTCATTAGTTAATGAATAAAGAAACTGCCTTGGCTTTGATAGGGCAGAACTTAGGTAGCTGGGAAAAGCTAGGCAAAATGCTGGGAGAAGGAAGGCAGAGAGAGAGACACCATGAATCTCCTGGAGACTGACACCAGTTAGAATCTCCAGTAAGCCACTGCCATGTGGTGATACACAGATTAATGGAGATGGGTTACACTAATATGTAAGAGTTAGCCAATAAGAAGTTAGAGCTAATGGCCAAGAAGTGTTTAATTAACACAATTTCTGTGTGGTTATTTCAGGTGTAAGCTAGCCGGGTGGCTGGGATTAACAAGCAGCCCCTCCTTGTAAAATATATTATTTTATAATTATGTTAATTTTATGAGATAAAGTACTTGGAAGTTTTTCCTTGTTGTAGAAATTTTTGAAATTGAAGTATTACTTTTCTCCTCTTATCCCTTCATTATAACCTCATTTGCTTTCTCTTAGATTCTTGGCTTCCTTTAAAAATTACTATATTCGGGCTGGAGAGATGGCTCAGTGGTTAAGAGCATTGCCTGCTCTTCCAAAGGTCCTGAGTTCAATTCCCAGCAACCACATGGTGGCTCACAACCATCTGTAATGAGGTCTGGTGCCATCTTTTGGCCTGCAGGCATACAAGCAGACAGAATACTGTATACATAATAAATAAAAAATATTTTTTTTAAAAAAATTACTGTATTCATATATACATATGTGTGTATACATAAGCACAGTAATATACATTCTGAAATCATACACATGCAAATAACCTTGTACATGCAAAGCAGTTTGAATTTGTGTTTTGTTTTTTAAAAAAAAACTTAAGTTATCTAAACTGAAAATTTTTAACTTTCTTTGACCTCAGCAAGGATCCCATTTCAGGAAAATTGACAGCACTGACACATAAACTCTCAGTGGAAACAAAACAGCCTACATTTATACAAAGCAGAAATCCCTGAAAACTCACTAGTAGTATTACTTACTTGTTAACTTTTACTAAGTGCTGTAGGCTGAGCATGAACTGGTTTCAATATGAGAAATTCATGTATTTTTTCTTCTGAGATATCTTGCCATAGAATTTTCCTTCTTCCCCAGACCATAACCATGTTCCAGTTTCTCATAAGGAAGTTCTTAGAAAGTTATCTCTTTATACCTTATCAGGAACAGATTCAGATAGGGTACAAATGTTGGAAGTATCAATAACTATGATTAGTCATATATTAAGGACAATAATGGAAAAAAGTAAACGTAAAGTAAAAACTCCATGTTTAGCATTTCTAAAATGAAAAATACTAGTTTTAGGAATAACAATTCTGTGGTAGAAATGCGAATCAGTAAGTTAACAATGGGAATAGCAAATATTTCCCAGTCTGAGGTAAGAGGAATGGGAAACAGTCAATACAGTGTTTCCCAGCTAAGCATGAGGACGCAAGTTTGAATTGTCAGCACCCAGGTAAGAAATTTGGCATGGTGGATGTACATAACTCTAGTGCTTCAGGAGCGCCTTCCTCTCCTTCAGCCAATAACCATTGAAACACCAGCCCACTGGGGCATGGTCCATTTCTCTTTAAAAAAGAGCGGCAGTCCTCTGCTCACTCTCTTGGTTCTGGCTCTTTCTCCAGTGATTAGACTCCTTCCCTGGCTGTCAGTGTTCTGTAAGTTTCCCCTAAAATAAATACCCCTTTGAATCCAAACTGGTGTGGGATTGTTTCGCGCATTACTCCAGTACTAGTAGGCAGAGAATGGCAGGTCTCTGGGCTTCTTAACCCAACCAGCCTAGCCTACTAGGTCAATTCCAATGAGAGAAATTTTCTTAAAAATGATTGTTGGTTGGGACTATCCAAGAAATTCCAAAACATCTATCCTATTGCTATTGCCTTTGATTTCCACACAAAAAAGGAAGGTGAGTCCTTATTGCTGAAGACATAATGTACTTCAGATATAGGGCCCAGAGGCCCCTGAACTGGAACTGACCTGAGTACCTCTTCTCTGAGGATTAGCTTCTGTGACACTGGGAAGAATCATGAAAGCGTCAAAGGGAAGAAGAAACCAACAGTCCTGACTAGCTATTGTATCTGTGAACCCCCAACATGGATGGTATGGTAACCTCAAAGATGCAGTAGTGTAGTACTCACAGCTTTCTAATTGGATTTAAGACCTGCTCCACAAAATAGCTCTGACTGTTACACGTGGTGATATTTCATTTGTATTTTAAGAAATAAAGCTTACCTGAAGATCAGAGAATAGTGGCAGCACTGATCAGCCATACAAAACAGGCAGAGGTGGCGCACACATTTAATTCCAATAACAATACTAGCTTGCCATAAAAACCAGGTGGTAGTGGGACATGCACCTGGTCCTCTGGGTATATTACAGCTGTTAGCTTGGGGTTCTTGTGGGACTAATAGCAGGGGACCAAATGTGTCTATGCCTCTCTCCCCTGCTCTTGGGATTCTCTTATCCTTTTGGATTGCCTTGTACAGCTTCAGTGTGAGGACTTTTGCCTTGTCTTAGTGCATTATGATTATGATTTGTTTGGCTGTGTTCTTTTGTATGGTAGGAAGCCACTTGTGTGCTTTCCCAGCCGCCCCGGCTCCTGAAATAATCACACGGAAACTATATTATTTAAATCATTGCTTGGTCCATTAGCTCTAGCTTCTTATTGTCTAACTCTTACATCTTAATTTAACCCATTTCCATTAATCTGTGCATCGCCATGAGGTTGTGGCCTACCAGCAAAGTTTCGGTGCATCTGTCTCCAGCGGCAGCTCCATGGCTTGCCCCTGATTCTGCCTTCTTCCTCCCCGCATTCAGTTTATTTTTCCCTGCCTAGCTAACTTCTGCCCTGCTATAGGTCCAAAGCAGTTTTTATTCACTAATGGTAATCACAGCATACAGAGGGGAATCCCACATCACTTTTGGAGGGCTGCTCATTTCTAAATGGAAATAGAGAGGGGTAGATCTAGAAGAGAGAAGAGGTGAGGATAGCCTGGAGGAGTAGAGGGAGGGGAAACTGTGGTCAGGTTGTATTGTATGAGAGAAGGGTACATTTTCAATAAGATAAAATAAAATAAATCATGTTTTCAGGCACAAAACATTTTTCTTTGCTTGGGTTTGTTTTTCATAGTATCAGATGAAAAGCCCATAATTGTTTCCCCTCCAGTATAATAAAACTGTGCAAATCAATACAGAAACAATGTAGTTTGGTCAGGAGGGGACAAAAATAAGTCTAATGGCTTGTTATCATGTTTCTGTTCACTCATCATAAGTAGATAATAGGACGTATTTAAGAAGAGTGATAATGGAGGATAAAGGAAATATAAGCAATCATTTTCCCTCATGATACTTACCATCATTTACATATTATCTCTGTATATTTCTATTACCATGATTATAACTAGGAAAAATACCCCAAATTTCCATTTCTTGAGATCTTGATACTATGCCCCCCCATGTTTATTATGTCCTGTGTCCTAGAAACCTGACTAGGAATGACAATGGAATGAAAACATGCAGACACTTTGACACACACACAGAAAAGATGGGGTTTGGTGGTGTGTGTGTACTCTGATGGAGTGACACCTGCTATGGACTGAACTTGGGCATGCTTACTATCTACAGCACAGGGGGAGCGGTTGAATAGCTGCTACAGGTCTCTAGAAGTGAGAATTTTCAAAGCTGTAAAATCCGGGGAGAAGGAAGAAGCTTCAGTTGCTAGTTTGTGTACACACTGATCACAGGTTTAAATTCAGATGCCTAAGGAATGCTTTGTGATCCCTGTGATCTTGGTCCATATGGGAAATAACTTTTCCATTAATGAAGTATGTGGAATCAAAGATAATTGTATATAATTTTCCATATCTTACATATTATGATATGATTATCTTATAGATAGGACATAAGGGGAAAAGGAAGGGGTCCATTATAAGCTTATTATTTATAGAATTTAATAAAAGGTATCTGAAGCATGTGTTTTTATCTTCATCACTAGTTTTGTTTAATAAAGAATCATTATCAATTAGATTATTCAGCTGGTAATATTTTCTCCTCTCAACCTTTATGGAAGTTGAACATTTGTATATTTTATTAATATTGTTCTTGCTCATATTGCTTTAGTTAATTAAATGTGACCATTAAGATATGGTATGAATTTCTACTTATACCTCTTCAAACTTTTAACTTAATTAGGAGATTAAGATGCTATAAATAAACGTTGTCTCTTCTGCTTGAATCTCATCATGAAATGGGTATCAGAGTGATCCCAAGAAGATCCTGGACTTTGACCCTGATAGCAAATAGGGGATGACTTTCAAACACTGTAGGATGAGAAAGAATATATTTCATAGCTGGGGGAAATGTGAATAATTAAAAACAAATAGAGGAAAATGGCAAGATTTTCATTGGCTAGAGCTTTTCCTTTTTTGTAGTATCATTATACATCCATATCTTTCAAGCTTTGGCCAATTGACTTGACTTAGCCAATGAAATATCGGCAGTCATGACAAAACAACATCATGGAACCTGTTTGTCTTCTTCATTGGCTCTCTTTGTTCCTGCTGTTGCCATAAAAAGAAGATGGGTCTTTATTAATAGCTTGCTCAAGAAAAATGAGAGGCACATGGAATAAACTGGAATGTCCAAGGTTTGGAAAATTTACAAATTCAATATTCTGGCATCAAGTGACCTCTAGCTCCATTATACGAAACATCAAGATTTTCCTTTTCAAAATA
>NC_022031.1:44811411-44827909 GCF_000317375.1 Microtus ochrogaster
TTTTTTTTAAATTATATCATGGCTTTCTTTTATCAAAGACATTTTTGGTACATTTGTATGGCCTTACTAATATTGCCAAAAATTTACACATTTCTTAAGAAATGATAGCTTTGTCAATAAGGACTATTTCATAAATACCAAACATACTAGTGTCTTTATGTGCGCACAGAAGCATGGCTTACTTCTTCAGCTGGATCAGGTGCAGTTCAGTACAATTGAAGTGGATGCTTTCTGATGTTTTAAGTTCATGTCCACAGGAGGTGTGAACATCGTATTTACTTCACTTTTCTTATGAATGTCTTAGAACTGTTTATGCATCACCAGATGTAGATGTTTTTATGTTCTTTCAAAAACTCAATTCAATAAAAAGCCATGTCAACAAAGTCCAAGGTTTGGAAAATTTACAAATTCAATATTCTGGCATCAAGTGACCTCTAGCTCCATTATACGAAACATCAAGATTTTCCTTTTCAAAATATTTGCAAAGAAATGAAATGCCATTTGAAAAAACTTGATAAGTATACATAATTACAAAAGTGTTTTATTTTGTCATTTAGCATTGATTGGGCGATTAAGCTGAATATACGAGGTACAGAACACAATGCATCATATCTGTTCTAGTTCAAATATATCATAGTGGTAATTAGTTGTGTCTTGTTCTGTATTTTTACTTTCTGGGGGTCCACCACCCTGCTCCCAATTGAATATAGAGAGATTTATACTTACTTAGGTATACCCAGTTTTAGCTTGGCTTGTTTCTAGCCAGACTTTCTAACTTAATTTATACCATTTCTCTTTAATTACATTTTGGTTCTTGACCACTTATCTTTCTTTATTCTATATCACTTTCTTTCCATGGTTGGCTGTGTTTTTTGGGTGGCTAGCCCCTGTCATCCTCCTCTCTTTCTCTTTCCTCGCTCCTGGCCTCTCCCTAGATTTCTCCTCCTATTTATTTTCTCTAATCACCTACCCATCTATTTCTTTCTCCTGCCTACCTACTGGCCATTCAAATCTTTATTAGAACAATCAGGTGCTTTCAGCAGGCCAAGTAACACAGCTTTTTATAGTTAAATACATACAACATTAAAGAATGCAACACATCTTTGCATCATTATACAAATACTCCACAGCATAAATGAATGTCACATACCTTAAACTATTATTTCATAATACACAGGCTAGTGGGAAAAAAGGATTATGACTAACAAACAATGAGTATCTGGTTTCTGAGGTACCATGCTTATCGTTTTGCCCATTTTTAATTATGATGACCATTCATTCACACTTTGGATCTAATTTTCAGGATATAAATTGGATCTCTTCCTGTTTAAATTTGTATCAGTGATTGTAATCCAAGTTGTAACACACACACATACACACACACACACACTGTGATCAGATCTTACCCTTATTTGATCTCTTTGATCAGGAACAGTTTTTTTTTATGTTTTCTTTATGTGTTTGAATTTAATCTGTCTCTTTCCGTTCCTCCCCCTCCTTCTCTGCTTTCCTCCTTTCCTTCCTTCTTACTTGAATCCATGGTCTATGCGTTCTAGACAGGCACTCTACCATTGAGCTTTATCTCCAGACTCCAGCTTTCAATTGTTCTTCTGTGTTGAATAGTAACCCATGTTGAAATGGATGCTATAGTATAAAATGCATGGCTACTCTTTGGAGCAAGGCATTCATTCTTCAAGACATCTTTAATAATCTCACTGGTTTCCCTACCCTACATGTCATTTTCACATGAATGTCCTGCTTAGCTCTCGGATATAAATATCTGACTATCTGTGTCGGGGAGAATGTGAGCAAAGATGAATAACAAAGAAAACTGACTTCTAATTTAAACTTGAGGCAGACAGGCTTCCTTCTAAATTTGGATAAAGATGGTGCCACCTGGAGAATGGAATTCTAAAGGAAGTGTTGAAACTGTTGCTACTATTGAAGTGTTGTAGGACACCACTGGAAGAAACTATCTCATGCATAGAATATTCTAGGTGTTTGAGTAGTTCGGAGAAAGCAGAAATTAAAGAATTTAATGTGCTTAATTGGAAGCACTAAAGCATTCAAAGAAGCATTAATGAGACTCTCATCTCCTGTGGCTGGAGGGCAGAGACAGCTTCAGCGTGGTCCAAAGACTTAATTAGAAGAGTAAAAGAGCTTCAGAGAATGTTGGAAACTGAATAATTCCGAGTCGAGAAAGTCTGCTACTTCAAAGGGCTGTGAAAGTAGAGACTCTCAGTTATTCTAAGTTCTTGATGGCTGCAAAATATGCCTTACTCCTTACAAAAGACTAACAACCTCCCCTCTTACGCCAATGCATAATTTCTTTTGCCATTGAAGCTAATAAGGCCCTTATTCTAGGATCTATTTACATGCACTTAACTAACCACAAAATCAATGCATAAAAAAAAAATCCTACCTAAAAAGGTACTAAACCTGACAGAGAGAAAGAGGGATGGATGGTTATTTCTGCTAATAATATGCACAGAAGCCTATAGACTTATTTATCCATGGGATGGAACCCTAAGTGCACTCATAGATTAAAGGAGTATGGGCAGGCACCTTCAGCTGATAGACTTTGGCACGCCCACATTACCCTAGGGAACTATTAAAGTATGCCAGCATCTCCGGTGGGAGCTTGAAGATGTGAGGGCTTTTTTTTTCCTGTAAAGCAGAAATGCGGTTGAGCTCCGGCAGATAGTGCAGGAAGGAGGATGAACGTAAACATGTTGAAGTAAACACACTGTGAAAAGACTGAAAGATCCTCCGGCTAATTGCATTCTGTAAGGCAGAACAAAGGGCACTTCATTTGTCAAGTGGCAAAGGATTGCACAGATTCGGAAGGCACCGCTATCACAGGAAAACTCAGAATGTTTGTATTCCACAGGCCACAGCTTTCGTGGGCCTTTACTGAACCTGACTGACTCCATGGCGGTTTTGCTAAATCTTGGAAATTGCAGTGATTCATCTTGATTGAAATTGACAGGCATACTAGCTTTTCCTTCCCACCCAGCAGAGTCTCTGTCGCGACAGCTTCCCATGGGCTTGTGAAGAGTCAGAGTAATCATCAATATGGTATCTCATATCACTATTGAGGTAGGGTTGACATTATAACCACGTCATTTATTATTACATGTGATCATATACCACCTAGACAGTTTGATTAATAAAAAAATTCGAAATTTATTGGTTTCAGTGTCTGCATGAGATATAAGTGTGTGAGATTAGTCATGTGTATGCCATGGCACATGTGATGAGGTCAGAAAACAATTTGAGGGTTGCTTATTTCTTTTCACCCTAGGCTCTAGGGATCAAACGTAGGTCTTTTAGGCTTCTTTTGCAAGTACTTTTACCTGCTGAGACATTTCACTAGGTCTCCACAGATGTTTTTAAATGCCACTTTTATTGCATTTCATATTCACTCTCTTAGAAACTATAGTTGCCAAACTAACTATCACATTGTAGAATATAATTCCTGCCGGTGATTCTATATCCTACCTTGATGAAATAGTGTCAGGACAATCATAGGCAAAAATAAGTGGTCTAATTTATACCACAATGTGTCTGCATCTTCCTTCATTACTCAGGCTTCTTCAGGTTAAACACCTACACCTAGACATCTCTCTCCACCCATCAGTTCCCGAATAACCACCCAATAGCTTAATATTCCTTACAAGTATTTGGCCAATGACTCAGGCTATTACTAGCTAGCTTGTGCATTTAAAGTAACTCATTTCGATTAATCTATGTATTGCCACATGGCTGTGGCATTCACTCACTTTCTACATGTCTTGCTTTGTTGAGTTGGCTGGCATCTCCCAGACTCCACCTTTCTTCATTTGTATCTCTGCTTGGATTTCTGGCCTGGCTCTATCCTGCCTTGACATAGGCCAAAGCAGCTTTATTTATCAATCAGTGTGAACAACACATATTCACAGCATACAGGATTCTACAGGCTTCTTCGTGGGGTGAAAACTGTTTCTCCACTCTTAGCTGTTACCTACTTATGTTCCATCTATAATCTTTATCAAGAAGCAGCATTTTCCCTTCTATCTTAGAAACACAGAGGTACACAGAAAGTAGATCTTTTGTAAAATTTTAAAAGTGAAGTGAAGCCTACGATGAGCATAAGGTCAGATAAGTTTAAGATGAAATATAAAGATACTATAAACTAATCTATTTAATTTTTGTTCTTGAACTTTTGCAGTAATTATATCCAGTGTTACTACCATGGAGTTATTTGTTTTACTTAATGTAAATCTTTTGTTTTATGTTTCTTATAAAAGATTGTCTTAGAAAGCTATTTGTTAGACAACGAAATAGTTTTTATTGAAAATTCAAGTATTAAACAATGGATAAAAAACAAAATATATATTTCAATCCTTAAAAAAAACCTTATAATCAGTAATCTCTACACTGATTTGAAATAAAAATAAACATTGAAATTCTCAAATATTGAAATAGGAAACCTAGGCTACAGTGGGAAGAAGTGACTCCTAGTGAAGCACAGACTATATCACAGCATGTGCTATCGCTGTTATGTAGAAGACAATCAGTTGCATAAATACAGCATGTAGATTCAATTTTCCAACTTAACAAAAGTTGAACAATATGCAGAGCTTATCACACCAAACTGTATTATGAATACTGAAAAATGATCAATGAAGACTTGGGTTGGACCACTTACACTATGAAAACATGGAATCCATCATCTCTGGAAAATGGTTTCGCCATATTAGTGTGTCAGGCTACTGGACATTTTAAGTTGTTCACCTACCCTCAAGTTCAGTGAGGATACATTGGAGTCTGTGTCACAACAAAAGCCTTCCTGTATACCTAATGGTCACAGTGTTGACTTACACTCTTCACTCTTTTTTAAATTTATTTTCTCTAATTCATTCCATTCTGACTGCACTTCCCCACCCCCTCCACTCCTCCCACTCTACCCTCCCATCTCCTTTCTCCTCCACATACACCCCCCCTCTGTTTCCATACATATATGGAGCAGGCTTCCTATGAATATCACCTGAATACAGCATACGTTACAGTAAGATTAGGCACAAACCCTTATAACAAGACATGGAGATTCAAGCATTCCCCCTTGATCCCTCCATTTTAGTTAGCCTCTCTTGGTCTGTGGGAATCTGTATATGATTGTAACATTATAATCCCATACTTAACAACTTAGGTTCACTTATAAGTGAGTACATACCATGTTTGTCTTTCTAAATCTGGGTTACCTCACTTGGGATGATCTTGTCTAGATCCATACATTTGGCGGAAGATTTCATGGTGTCAATGTTTTAAATAGCTGAGTAGTTCCACTGTGGAAATGAACCACATTTTCCTTTCTTATTCTTCAGTTGGGGACACCTTGGTTGTTTCCATTTTCTGGATGTTATGAATAAATCTTCTGTAAACATAGTTGAGCAAGTCTTGCGGTAGAATGGAATATCCCTTGGGTGCCTGTTCAGGTTGGTGTACAGTATGGTCTTGAGATAGATTGATTCCCATTGCTAGAGGAACTGCCATATTGACTTATATAGTGGCGAGACAAATTTGCATTCCCACCAGCAATAGAGGAATATTCTCCTTGTTGCACATCTTCTTCAGTGTGAGCTGTCAGTGCTTATGACAGAAGTTAACTAAGACAGAAGTTGGTATCAGGAGTGCAGTATTGCTGTAATAGGCTAGACCATGTCTTTGTTTGGAGAAATTTGGATTTTGGTACATTGTATTAGGAAAGCAGCTGAATGCTTTAAGCACTGCTTCATGAACTACTAGTAGGAACATGGAAGATTTGAACTGTGAGGGGCCAGGTGAAGATATTTCAGAGAATTTTAGTATGTTCTCTAGAGATCATTTTTGTGATATGTTGGTGAAGAATATAGTTACTTCTACAATTGTCCAAAGAGTCTGGCTGAGGCTAAAATGAAGAGTTTTGGATTAATTCTGTTGGCAGAAAAGAAATCTCAAAACATCCTAGTATAGACTCTGTTCTGTGGTTGTTAATGGTAATTATAATGAATATTGGTAATGAAAAGGAGCAAACTGAGCAGGGTTAATTGCACAATGTAAAATTTGAGGAGAAAAGGAGAACCAAGAAGTAAAGTGGAGCTAAATCCTGTATTCAAGAAGATAAACAGACTAAGAGATGGGACAAAGGGACTAGTGATCTCAGGGTGTTAGTCTTTACAGGTCTGGTAGAATTCTGCTCTAAATCTATTTGGGTTTATATTGGTTGAGTGTATTTTAATGACTGCTTCTTTTTCCTTAGAAGTTACAGCTCTATTTAAATTGTATATCTGATCGGCATTTAACTTTGGTAAGTGCTATCTATCTATCAATGAAATTATTCATTTCTTTTAGATTTTCTAATTTTGTGGAATATGAAGTTTCAAAGTATAGCTTAGTGATTCCTTGGATTTCCTTGGTGTCTGCTTTATGTCTGCCTTTTCATTTCTGATTTTATTAATTTAAATATTCTTTCTGTATGTTTTAGTTAGTTTGGGATGAGAGTTTTTCTACATTGTTGATTTTTCCAAACAACTATTTGTTTCATTGATTCTTTTTATTATTCTCTTTGTTTCTGTTTTATTGATTTTGTTTCTCAGTTTGATTATTCCCCATCATTTACTCCTTTGGGGTATATTCACTTTCTTTTTGTTTCAAGTGTGCTGCTAAAGTTATTCCAGTGAGTGCTATGAACTTTCTCTTAGCACCATTTTCACTGTGTCCCATAAGTTTGAATTTGTTGTGCATTCATTTTCATTGAATTCCATAAAGTCTTTTTTTTTTACTTTATTTCTGTCTTCCCTAGTAGTCATTTAGTAGAGAGTTGTTTAGTTTCCTTGAGTTTGTAGGCTTTATGTTGCTTCTATAATTGAAATCCAATTTTAATCTGTGGCGATCTGTAGGATGAATGGGGTTATCTCAATTTTCTTGTATCTTCTAATATTTGCTTTATGAGCAATATGTGGTCACTTTTGGAGAAACTTCCATAGGTCTCAAGAAGAAGGTATATTCTTTTGTGTTTGGGTAAAATGTTCTGTAGATACTTATTAGATCCATTTTTTTATATTTGTATTTAGGTCCATTTTAATTTATATATTTGGTTTATACTCCATTTGCTCTGTTAGCTCCAGTATTTATCTTTTTATTTTGTGGCAGGATGACCTGTCCATTGATGAGAATGGGATATTGAAGACTCACACAATCAGTATGTGTGGGTTGATGTCTTATTTAAACTTTAGTAAATTTTTTTTTTTCAAATTTGACTGCCCTTGTGTTCTGGGGATAGCCACATTGGAGCACAGGACAGAAATCTCAAGGTCCAAAGCAGGAGCAGAAAGAGAGAGAGCACGAGCAAGGAACTCAAGACCACGAAGGGTGCACCCACACACTAAGACAATGGGGATGTTCTATCGGGAACTCACCAAGGCCAGCAGGCCTGGGTCTGAAAAAGCCTGGGATAAAACTGGATTCTCTGAACATAGCGGACAATGAGGACTACTGAGAACTCAAGAACAATGGCAATGGGTTTTTGATCCTACTGCACGTACTGGCTTTGTGGGAGCCTAGGCAGTTTGGATGCTCACCTTACTAGACCTGGATGGAGGTGGGTGGTCCTTGGACTTCCCACAGGGCAGGGAACCCTGATTGCTCTTTGGGCTGACGAGGGAGGGGGACTTGACTGGGGGAGAGGGAGGGAAATGGTAGGCAGTGGCGGGGAAGAGACAGAAATCTTTAATAAATAAATAAATTTAAAAAAAGAAATGACATGTTATTTTCTTGCTGAATTTTCCTTCATTTAGTATGAAGTTAGTGTGGAAAGTCCTTCTGTGTATGTGTTGCTTTTATTCGTTAATGAATAAAGAATCTGCCTTGGCCTGTGATGGGGTAGAGTAGAGCTAGGCAGCAAAAACCAAACTGAATGCTGGGAGAAAGGAGGTGGAGTCAGAGAGACACCATATAGCCACCTTTGGGAACAGATGGGCCAGAAACTTGGTATTAAGCCACAGCCATGTGGTGATACAAAGATTAATAGAAATGGGTTAAATTAAGATGTAGGACCTAGCCAATAAGAAGCTAGAGCTAATAGGTAAAGCAGTGATTTAATTAATACAGTTTCTGTATGGTTATTGCTATAGGAATACCTCCCACCAATAGCTTTTAAATTTACCCGCTTACTTGGGCAAGGACTCTTTTTTTTTTTTTTCTGGAGAGCTTCCAGTGTCCTTCTCTTTTTTTTCATTTATTTATGTATTTATGTATTTATGTATTTATGTATTTATTTATTTTGTATTGAGAAAAGGAAAAAAAACAAGTTTCTGCCTCCTCCCAGCCTCCCACTCCTCCCGCTCTCCCCCCACTCCTCTCCCCCTCCCTCTCCAGTCCAAAGAGCAGTCAGGGTTCCCTGCCCTGTGGTAAGTCCTAGGTCCTCCCCACTCCGTCCATATCTAGGAAGGTGAGCATCCAAACTGGCTAGGCTCCCACAAAGCCAGCACCTTAAGTAGGATCAAAACCCTGTGCCATTGTCCTTGGATTCTCATCAGCCCTCATTGTTCGCCATGTTCAGAGAGTCCGGTTTTATCCCATGCTTTTTCAGTCACAGTCCAGCTGGCCTTGGTGAGCTCCCAGTAGATCAGCTCCACCGTCTCAGTGGGTGGGTGCACCCCTCGTGGTCCCAACTTCTTTGCTCATGTTCTCCCTCCTTCTGCTCCTCATTGGGACCTTGGGAGCTCAGTCCAGTGCTCCAGTGTGGGTCTCTGTCTCTATCTCCATCCATCACCAGATGAAGGTTCTATGATGATATGCAAGATATTCGTCAGTATTGCTATAGGATAGGGTCATTTCAGGTTCCCTATCCTCAGCTGCCCAAGGAACTAACTGGGGACCTCGGCTTGGGCACCTGGGAGCCACTCTAGGTTCAAGTCTCTTGCCAACCCTAAGGTGGCTCCCTTATCTAAGATTTGTGCTTCCGTGCTCCCCTATCCAACCTTCCTTTATCCCAATCCTCCTTTTCCCCCAAGTTCCCGCCATCCTCCCCTTCTCCCTTTTCTCTCCCCATCTCCCCTTACCCCCATCCTACCCCACCCTCAAGATCCCAATTTTCTCCCCGGCAATTTTGTCTGCTTCCCATAGCCAAGAGGATATGTTTTTCCTTGGGTTCACCTTCTTACTTAGCTTCTTTAGGTTCACCAATTGTAGACTCCGTGACCCTTATTTATGGCTAGAAACCAATTATGAGCGAGTATATGATGATGTAAAACTGCCTTTGGCCTCTTTTCCAGATGTGGGATTCTGTTGCTGTTCTTGATTCCAGCAGAGGATTGTGATCTGTGAGTCTACCCCTACATAAATAACCTTTCATTATACTCAATTCTGAGCTAGTGCGGTGTGTGTGTGTGTGTGTGTGTGTGTGTGTGTGTGTGTGTGTGTGTGTGTGTGTCTTTCTTCAGTTATTTCAGGGCTGAGCAGTTGGGAACAAACAAGTGGCCTTTTACAACTTGAAGGATATTTCTCTACCCCTTTTGATTAATTTCGTTTTGGTGTGGCCAAAACTTGACAGTGGGATATCCACTCAATTTGGGAGTATGGACAAGGGAAGGGGAAGGGTTGTGGAGGCATGATAGAAAATTGTGTCTGTGGAAACTGATGGTGTGGGAGAATTCCACTGGTGGGCTGCCAACCTGTTCTTCAGGTTGGTGTGCACTATACGTGAGCAATGGATGCCTGCCTGGCTTGTTTTACTTTTCATTTTTAAATACAAGAACGTTTTTCTCATCTTCTGACAGTTATTTGTCTTCCATCTCTTCACCAGGTATTGAGAATCCTTGATTTATTTTTATTAATTTCCCTCAGGGAAATACTTCCTGGTTCAATTTTTATCATTGAAAAACAGACATTTTCATGTGATCACTTCATTCATAGAACTTATCATCTTAGTTGTTTTTTTAATTCTGCTTTTATGGTAGAAACAAAGCAAATTTGAATTACCTCAAAATTAGTGACAGAACTAATAAAATGAATTTGTGAATCAATAGTAATCATCTGTATAGTCAATAATTGCCCAATTGCCCATGGACATACTATTTTTTGCCATTTATATTAGCAGTTCAGCACACATTAGCATTTCTCCTGTAGAAGTGTCAATAATGAAGGCTACAATGAAGTAATAGGTATTAGAATTGCTTTTAAACCCCAAACAGACATAAAGCTGTTAGTGTCAAGGCTTTTTTTTTATATTTGCGTGAATATGTGAATTGGGTATATTCTTTTTCAAACTGAAATCTGAACAAATTGTCTTCTGATTTGAATTACTTTATGATGGGGGTATCATATATAACAAATGAGTAAAATAAATGAAAAACCACCTTTTATCTAATTGGAGTGGCAGTTCCATTATAAATAAGTGATCCTTTAAAATTATGACATATGTCAAAACTACCACATGACCAGAAAAAAATACTAGATATTGTTGGTCAAATTAATGAAAAATATAATGGACACGGTTTCAGAAAAAAAAAAGTGATCTGGTTGTGGAAACCAACATTCATATCTCAGTAACTTAAAATATGTTTATTTTTTCACGATGGTTTAACTAATGACTTAATCCAAGAATCAGGTTTTTGTAGGTATTGTCCGTCCATCTATTCTTGTTTCTGGTCACTCTCACAGATATTATGGGGATTGGAAGTTGAGAAGTCGGTCTATTCCTTTATCTCAAAAGGAATATTTGTAGCTACATATGGCACTTGATTTCACAAAACAAGTCTCACAATTTTTTTTTTTTTTTTTTGATTTTCGAGACAGGGTTTCTCTGTAGCTTTTTGGTTCCTGTCCTGGAACTAGCTCTTATAGACCAGGCTGGCCTTGAACTCACAGAGATCCATCTGCCTCTGCCTCCCGAGTGCTGGGATTAAAGGCGTGCGCCACCACAGCCCGGCTAAGTCTCACAATTCTTAACTTCAAGGAAGATTAGGATGTGTGGCAACAGAAACCGAATAGTTGGTTAGCATGAGTGTTTCTTTCCCATTTTTTTCTTATTTAACAAAGCTTAACTGAATTGAAAATGAGTGAATGAAGAGATAATGATTGAGTCACATTTACCATGGCCTAGCGACTGATATTTGATGTTGACAAGCAAATTCCCATTCCCTATGACTGGTATATTTAGGTAATTAGAAGTTTTTGTTTGTTTCCTCAAAGTTGGTTTCTAGGTTATTGAGTCTTATTTTTTCTTAGTTTCTACATTCTCACCCTTTTCAGCTCTACAAGTGTATAATGATACTGACATTTTTCATCAATAGTTAACTGTCTTTAAAGAGCTGCTCTGCATGAATCATCTGCTTTAATGATGTTCACTTTTATCCTTCTTCATTCAAAGCCTATTATGAAATGCAATGACACAGAAGCCAAACAGCATAAGGGCTTCTTTGATGACTGCATTCATAAGAGAAAATTGACTCTCTCATTTCATCCTTCAGGTTCAGATCCGTTTAAAAATGAGACTTTGAAACTTGGCTTCTTAAAGTCTTTAGACATAAACCAATTTGCATTTCTAGACAGAAAGTACCTGAAAAACTTCTTTTTTAATAATTATTTTTTGAAGTGAAATCAAGAATATTTCTTAAGGACAAATAAAAGACGTGTTACAAGGAGAGCAGGTAAGATTGAATATAACATAAAATGAAAGCAATACTAATTGAGCTGTTAAAGCCAGAGTGAACGGGATATTAAAAAACTTCCTTTTTGCAACTGTACAGGCCAGCGTATAAGGTTAGTAAAAGTCAGTTTATTTACAAGTCTAGACTTCTTGAATCTTTGCAAGTCTCTGAGGCTAATAGTAGTTAATTATAAGATTTTTCAAAAAATGGCATATAGCATGAATTTACTATAAAAGTATATAAACTAACAAAATAAAATTAGTTGCTTTCAAACATTGTTACCACCCTGGTTGGAAATGGTTCATCTCCCACGACTTCACTGTTGGAGATGTGGTTCTTAGCATGAATAAGAATTGTGTAGCGCTTAGAAAGGTCCTTTGGCCATTGGCGGTGCATCTGTGGAAAGCATTAATTTAATTTGCATAATCATTAGTCTCTTTATGAGTTCCTGTGACTCCATGTGATCTCCTACATGTTATCCATGTGCTGCTGCTGCAACATCTGTTATGAGGTCCGTATCAGAGCCAAGGTAACACCAGTAATGGAGATTTACTTTTGCATAACTATAAGCTAAATAAAATATTTTCGTCTGAAATGTAGCCAGAGTCACTTTTAATGGTTATTTTGGGAAATGAATTCTGAATATCCTCAGATCGGAGCCATGTAACTACACATACCAGTTTTTAGAATCAGCAGGATGGCACATGTAAAATATGTAATACATTCTGAGTGGCGACCTCATCATGATCTTTGACTTGGAAACTTAAAACTATAGCTTATTATGACAAACTATGTTATTAATGGGTTTAAAATTTCATATATCCAATCTTAATAAGAGCTTTTATTAATTGGTATGCAAGTGATCTTTCCTGTTTTGGCAACTGATTTTCAGAAAAAGCATTAATTTAATTAGAACAAACAAAAAATTACAGCTTTCTTCTAACACAAATTGAAACTGCAAGAGATAAGAAAGGGAAGAACATGACTTATTACAGAAACGTATAATCTACACATAACTTTCTCTTAAGGGAAAATAACTAAAACTAGGTATGAAGTTAGAAAATGGATTTAAAAGCCAGAATCTATCAGATTTTCCTTGTATCTCTATTTAAGTGACATAATTAAAATTTTTCATATTTGTTATATAACATTGCTAAATTATTCAGTTTCTTGGGCAACATCATTTTTTTATTTTTCGATATCTGTAGACTTTTAGTACAGATATATCTTTTGTTAATACCTTTAAAATGAATTTACCATAGGGACAGGAGGATACATAGTGATAAGCATTTGTTTATGAAAGACTTATATCCTGAGTTCATGCTTTAAAGTTCTGACGCTAATAAATGTTGATATTTTTTATGTGTGTAAAATATATAATCATGAGTTGTTGGAGAAAGACTTTACGTTTAGCTTACAACCCTCTAGAAGTGAGGGAATTAAGAGTAAAGGACCCTGTGTTGGTGAAGGAAAGAGTTTTGCTTTTTCAATTTATGGAAAACAACAGGGGTGTTCACAGATATGGACTTGGTTTAACTTGGCAGGTCATGAAAGGGGGTGAGAAAACTGGAGGGAGCAGGGGGAGGAATTCATAAAATAAGGGGAGGAAAGTGAGAAGAAAGAGTATGAAGTTAGAGAATCAGAGTGCATTATATACATGTATGAATTGTCAAAACAAATTTAAGTTTTTAAATTTTTTACTTTTTTTAAAAAAGAAAATAAACTATCTTTCTTCATTGTTCATACCAATCCCAGTTTTCACTCCCTCCCCTCCTCCCATTCCTCCCACCTTCCTTCTCCACTCCCTATCCACTCTTCAGTGATATAAGGCACATTGCTTGGGGAAGATCCAAGGCCCTCCCTACTATGTCTAGGCTAAGGAAGATATCCATCCAAAGATAATGGGTACCCAAAATGCCAATAAAAACGTAGGGATAATTCCTGGTGCCACTGCCAGTGGTATAACGGTATAAAATTTAGAGAATCATTAGGTCATGCTACAAAAAAAAATCTGTATTCCACAAAATTGGTAAATAAATTTAATTTTTAAAAATTCAAGAAAGAAAAGTTTCCAATTTTTTTTAATATCCTAGAACTGGCAAAATGCTAGGAGGATCAGAAAAATAGAAATTTATTTTATCATTATTCTGGATATTAGAATGACAAATTGTCAAATTGTTGACTGAGTCATGCTACTTCTGAAGTTCCTACATAAAACTATGCACAAGATTTTTCTTTAAGGTCTTCCACTTGTAGGCCTTCCAAGGCTCATGGAATGTCTATATCTTTTCATACCATCTATCCTGTGTAGGAATGTCTCATTGTATGAGTTCAAAAAGCAATGTGATTCATCCCATTTCACTATGAGTACACTGTAAACTAGTATATATCACTCTAATATGTCTAATTACATGCTCACTATTCTGTTTCCACATAAAATTGTGTCTAGAATATGAACATTAATTTTGAAGAGAGACTTAATCTATGATATTACGTATAGTCAGAGCTGTAAAAATGATGTGTTAATTGAAAGCCAAAACATCTTCGTTTTATAAAGCAACTCTCTTACTTTCTATATGAAGCCACTGATGCGAGAGAACTTGTCTGAAGTCAATTTCTTACAGACTGAGTTCATAAATTTGATAGCTCTTAGCCAGCACCACGCTCTACTCATTTTTGGCACTCAGAGGCCTACTTGTGTTTGAGTAAGACATGAACAAGGTCCTCACTGGGAAATCCTAGGCAACAATTTTAATGCTACCAACCCTGATGCCATGAAGCCAAACAATTCTGCAAACTCCTTATGTTGCGCCTACGTCATATCATATCTTGCATCTGTCATTTCATGAGACATGATCAGAAGGAAGCATTAGTTATGGATTATTGAAGAGCACCATTGAGCCAAAGCATTGTTTCTCTTTTACAACCAAGTAATCTCTCGTCTTCTTAACATTCAGCAGCCTAGGAACTTCCTCCACTGTTGGTCATCTCTTAGGCATTTGATTCACTATTTCTGTTAGGTAACATCTGGTAGGAGCGTAAGCATCCCTTGTCCCATTGTTCACCAATCCACATTCGTTTTCAAAAATAACAAGAAAGGACACCTGCAATATTAGCCTTGTGACAGGAATTTGTTTAAATTTGTTAAGAAATTCCATAAACCTCATTTCTTTTGCCTAAAACAAACAAAAATGTATATATATTTATCCAGACTGGATACATTGAATGAATAAATTGTCCTTTTCATGCAAGAAGCAATTTTATTCTCTTTAACATGTTGTTTTGTTATCAGGACATTCCTGACTCTGCCATTTTTGCCTGGTGTGATACAAGGCTGAATAGCAGGCTGTTGTGGTCCTTCATGTGTGAAAAGAATATATTTGCCATGTCTGTTCTTATTTCCCCTGGTTCCCCACTGATGCCTACTGATGCTGTTCCTTCCTTTTCCTTCGTTCCAACAGGATTAAATGAATATTTTTGTATACTTTTCAAATTGGCTGCATTCTGTTCACAGAGTATGTATGTTCATCTTTGGAAAAATTGAAAACAATTTCTTTTGAATTTTTAAATCAATTTCACTTCCTATAAACAATCTACATAAATTGTTGTTCTTCTGGTCTTAGAAATCTCAATTTTTTCCTAACGAAATGGTGACACATGATGCTTTACTGCCTGCATTTTTATTTTCTTCATTACCAGGGAATATTGGTTTAAATTTGTTCATTCCCTTAATAGACATGTCTTTTCTGTGTTCTGTTATACTTAAAATTCAAAGTGTAATCAAGAGAATATATAAATAATCACAAAATATTTATTAAACAATATGATTTAAGATGCTGGTTGCCATGGTAGCTTTCAGGAAGATGACAGAGGAAATATAGAGAGAAAGGGACATTTACAGACATTTCCGAATTACTATTCAAGTCACTAGATTAGATTGTGGTTTCATGTAAAAGCAAATGTATTATTAAGAAAATGAATAATTCAGATAAATAAATGAATGCAGAAAATCTAGAAGATTATGAAACATCCAAGATACTATTATATTGTGAAGCAAGACTTGGATTAATCCAGTCTTATATACTTAATTTCAATGGAAAACGATTTGACACAGTATATGTGGCAGACATCTACATCATGAAAGAAAAGACCCAATCATTTAAATTAGCAATGATAGATCATTTTCAACTTAAAGTATATGTCAGAGTGATCTTAGAAGGAAACCAAAATATTCTCAGTGCAGTGATGGAGGACATATTAGGAGGTGAATTCTTCCAGCTTCCTTAGAAGATTTTGATTTCCATGAGCACACTCAAGTTGGCACTACAGAGAAAGCAAAAGGGTTGATAAGAAGTGGGAGAGGGAAAATAGAGGGCAACAGGTGGTGATGATGATAAAAGTGTAACATACATGTACAAAATGAACAAGAATAAGACCTTAGAAGACACATCTAATATAGGCTAACATTATAAAAATAAAAGAGGTTTACTTAGGTCCACATAGATTTGGGAGGGTCAAGACATTTTGTTGCCACTAGCTTGGCTCTTGTGATGATATAATTTTAGATGGCAATAGTATATGAGAAAAGTATCAGTTTCTCAAAACAAGAAGCCTAAGAATAATCGAGATATAAGAAGATCTTTCTGTGTTTTGATTATTATATGGCGAGGGGATGTTTTTGGGTTTCTGATCCTACTGCATGTACTGGCTTTGTAAGAGCCTAGGCAGTTTGGATGCTCAACTTACTAGACCTGGATGGAGGTGGGGGTTCCTTGGTCTTCCCACAGGGCAGGGAACCCTGATTGCTCTTCGGGCTGAGGAGGGAG
>NC_022031.1:44828009-44840337 GCF_000317375.1 Microtus ochrogaster
GGGCTGAGGAGGGAGGGGGACTTGATTGGGGGAGGGGGAGGGAAATGGGAGGCGGTGGCGGGGAAGAGACAGAAATCTTTAATAAATAAATAAAAAAAGATCTTTCAAGAAATCCCCTAACAACTCGGGGACTTCCAACTGAAGACCCTAACTTTTAAATAGTTTATCATCTCGCATTGCCTTATAAAGGGTTAAGACTCTACTACATGACATTTTCTTGAGCAAACAGCATACAACCTGGACTTGAAAAGTTAAAAGAGAATTATGCATTGCTCCAAGCCTAACGAAAGTAGAGACCCATGAACATTTCTAAGCTTAAAATGCATTGAGGTAAGAATCATTTATTGGAACTCAGAGGAGAGAATAGCTGACTAGAGATAGGAGACCAAGCAATATGATATCTAGTGAGGCATAATAATGGAGAGAGAGAAAGAGAGAAAGAGAGAGAGAGAGAGAGAGAGAGAGAGAGACATACAGACAGAAAGATAGACAGAGAAGGAGACAGACAGATAAACAGAAAGACAGAACTGTCGAGATCTGAATTTTCCTGTGTATTTTGATCTCTTGTAGTTCTCCACTGGAGGAACTGGAAGCCTTAAAACTAGATCCAAGGAGACAAAGTTCCTATAAATCAGATTCCAAGGATCATAGCAATATGGACAGTGATTGAATGCTTTCAGTATGGGAAAATGAGACAAAGGATGCATCACACAAATGAAATAAGCAATGACATTCAATCTTTAAAAATACCCCCAGGAAAAATACTTAAATATATGGAATTAGTATATTATATTTGTAATTTACAAAATGAATTACAAAATGGAAAATAATTAAGATGAATATAGATAAGTAGGCTACAAAGCTTAGAGAACAGACAATTATATAGATGAGAAGAGAAATGATTCTAGATGAGGGCTCTCCAAAGATTAGAAAAGAAAAACATTCAACTAACAACTAACAGAATTCTGGATGCTTTCATTCAATGTGGAAATATTTGTGGTTGGGTTCAGAAGAAATGAAAAAATAAACATCTTTCCAAGTGAAGTCCATTTTTTGAATTCCTAAGCTATTTCAGATAATTGTTTGATTTCTTATTTTTAAAATAAAATGCATCAGCTTTTAATATTAACTCAAGGATATAGAAAGCTGTATAGATGCTTCCAAGATCTACATGCAGCACTAGAAAATGGACACAGGAGAGAGAGAGAGAGAGAGAGAGAGAGAGAGAGAGAGAGAGAGAGAGAGAGAGAGGAAATTACAAAATTACTTTCAATGTAACCTATAACCAACAGAAGAAAAATTTCCTGAGAATTCTATGAAAGCAATCATTGTTTCTCAAATTTTGGTGAATGACATATATCAGTACACCATTAATTAATTGGATAATCGCTAAAGAACAAGGGAGCATCCTTGCTTTATAATAAAGTTTGTAGTCTGTTTTCCAACACTTCTCTGAAACTCACCAAAAGTTGTGTGCTACAAGAAGTTCATCAGAAGTAGGTTGATCCCGAATTTCCTGAGGAACCGCCACACTGCTTTCCAGAGAGGACTACTGAGAACTCAAGAACAATGGCAATGGGTTTTTGATCCTACTGCACATACTGGCTTTGGGGGGGCCTAGGCAGTTTGGATGCTCAACTTACTAAACCTGGATGGAGGTGGGCGGTCCTTGGACTTCCCACAGGTCAGGGAACCCTGATTGCTCTTCAAGCTGATGAGGGAGAGGGACTTAATCGGGGGAGGGGGAGGGAAATGGGAGGCGGTGGCGGGGAGGAGGCAGAAATCCTTAATTAAATAAATAAATTTAAAAAAAAGAAGAAGTTAATCAGATTGGAAGGTTTCATTTGCCTTGGTCTTTTCATATAAAAAGGTTCAAACTCTAGATAAAGAGAGAAATATGTAATTAAGGAGTTGAGTGTTCAATGTTATGAAGAGAGATGAAAACAAAAGACTGGGAAGATTGTGTTTCCTGCCAGGATACTTGGAGTGGAAGAAACAGAATGAGAGAATAAGAATTAGTGGCAGCAAATGAAATGGCAAGCGAATCAAGACTCTGTTTAATTCACATTTTCCTTTGCAGTTTTTCTTCACTAATATGTTATGGAAATCACTTAAATATGTTTTCAAGTCAATTTTCTTCCTCGTATCCCTTTGGTAGAGGCTGCTTTCTTCCCTCTCCAGGAGCACAGCTCTTCTTGGATTAAGAAACAGCTCTCTTCCAACAGTGCTTCTTTCATATATTTCAACTAGTTTATGAAGTACGTGCTCTTATTTATTTTCCTTGCAGTATTTGCTCCTCCGTTTTTCCATTGATTTTCAAAAGAGAAGTTATATGCTAGTCATTTCATTACTTTTCTTCCTTTTGGCATTAAGCCTTAGGAAATGTTTTTGCATTAATCTGGAAGGGAAGCTTCACACTTCATTTAGTAACTACACATTAAAAATAAATTTTCATTTTCTACTGCTGAGTGTCGACCAACACAAATCTTCCATTAGAATGAAAATCCTCTCCTTAATTCCCAAGAGCATCCATAAAGCTTTCTCTATCTTTGCTTCAATATTAAATACAGAGGCACTTTATTTTAGAAATAAGAACAGCTTTTTTTCTGCTTTCTGTTTATTATCAAAATCTAAGAGACTTCTCTTCTTGTTTATTTATTATAATCTCTCTGTTCACCCAATTGCAAATCTAAACAGGTACTGAAAAAAAAAGTTCCTATAGTTTATTTGTCATCTATATAACCATAAATATGTATATAAATAAATATAAATAAAAGTATTTCTTATTGTCTTATTATGTATGAGATCATAAAAACATAATGATAAATTGACTAAGCATAGTACCTGTACTTAAGAAGCTTTAATCTTCAGTTTAATATAGATTATTTTTAAAAAACAAACCAATTTATATATTTTATCTTCCTTAATATTGTTCCCTATTTACTATGTTTAATTATATGCCAAGTAAAGCAATTTTGGTGGCTAGAATATATTTTTGTGGTCTTTGAAAATAGATTAAATTCACATAGCTAATACTATGAGTATTAGCTAAAGTTAAGAGCCAGAATACATTTCCTATAACACACATACCTTTCACCCTTACACTCACACAGGACAGGGCCTTCTATAATCTGGCAGGATAGTCTCTTGCTTTCTTTGGTCGATCTCCCTTTCATGGAAAAAATATATTTGTTTGGCTAAGGGTAGTTTGAAAACAAATCTTGTCAGTTTTGCTATTCACTTTGCCTCATTTTAAAATTATCTCCTTTCTTTTTCTTGCTCCCTCCCTTCCCTTTCTCTCATCTTCTCTTCCTCTTTAATTCTCCTTTTTCTTCTCTTCTTTCTCACTTTCCTTTGTTATTTGCCTTTGTTTTGGGAATGCTGGGGGTCAAACCATGGGCCTAGCATTTACTAGACAAGGCTCTATCGCTGAAATATATTCTCAAACTCTTCCACTAATAAAATATCTTCTAAGGGTCAAAAGGGAACTGTGGAATTTTAGTCATTCATTGTGATTCCAGAAAATACTATGGGAGTTTCCAAGGGCCAGAATAAAGTACACAGCTCTACTTTACTGCAACATCTATAAACATGACAATAATAATCAGGGCAAAATATGCATAAAGTGCAAGTAGTGGCACTTACCTGTCTGCAGAATCCAAGAGCATTCTAGTTAGACCTAAAGCCTACTTATCAGGAGGGTAATCATGCCTGGATCTGAAAACCTAGCCAGCAATGGGATTAGTTACATTGTGGAGGTCAGAAAAGAATTAACTACTACCATTCAATTAGAGCAGTATAATTCCTTACTATATTCTGTATCTAATATTTACACACACAGTTTACTGTAGCTACTACCCTTCCCCTAAGTGGCCTCTCTTTACAGGAAATGGAGACTGTCATAGAAACCACAAATGAACACCATGCAGAGAATCACAGATGGTTGATCACCCACAACCAATGGGCATATCTACAACATAAGTCCTTCTTTTATGGTTCAGGGACAATCACTAAAGAGGAGTAGGAAAGACTGAGAGCCAGTTTGTCAGGAAATCAGCTCTAAATCAGTCTTTCCTAGAAGTGGGTGCATATGTAGGACGTGAATAAGGGCAACATCAGTAGACATATTAATGTAGAAAAAGGAAACCTTCTGTGGGCCACATCTCTAGAAAAAAATAGGCAACTAATGACTGTCCAGAATTAGTTTCTCCAGGGATGAACTTCCTTATTGGTTGTTCAATTAGAGTGATCAGATTTTAAACCACAGACACATAAAAAACAAAACAGACTCATCAAAATATATTTTTATATATTTGTGCATACATATCACACACACACACACACACACACACACACACACACACACATATATATATATATATAAATATAATCCAATAGTATGAAAGAATGAAAAGAGAGGCTATCAACTTGAAAGTGATAGTGGGAAGCTTTTGAATAATTTGGAGAGGCGTATATCAAAGGAGCTGGAGGAATAAAGGGGAGGAGAAAAGGATAACTCTATTTCAATTAATAACATTTTACAAAATTCTATGAGTCCAGGTGGTGGTGGTACATGCCTTTAATCACAGCACTTGGGAGGCAGAGGCAGGTGAATCTGAGTTCAAAGCCAGCCTAGTTTACATAAGGAGTTACAGGATAATCAAAGCTACACAGAGAAACCCTGCCTTTAAAAAAGAGGAAAGGAAGGAAGGAAGGAAGGAAGGAAGGAAGGAAGGAAGAAGAAAGGAAGGTTAGAAAGAAAGGAAGAAAAAGATTATGTGATGATAGACTAGTTACAAGATTCTGGGAGCTTCCTATATTTAAACATGGAAAGTTCCGTGTATTGAACTTGTCCTCAGTACTGAGCAAGCGATATCTAATTTGTATTCCTAATTAGAAACTAGGTATATTTTGTAGACTAAAATATTTGCTACCATTGAGAAACTCACAGTAATGAGTGAACTATAATAAAATGACAAGTATAAATTGCTCTAAAAATCAGATTACATAAGTATCACTTTGCTCAATTTTTAAAATGAGAGAAAATTTGACTAAGGGCAAGAAAGTTATAAGGTTGATCAGGAGTCAAATATGTGTTATTATTTTTAGAAGGCTTACTCCTGTTCTCCTACGTTGGGCACTTTAAGATTCTGGATACAGAGGATATTCAGGATAAAGAAGCCATCTGATTACTCTTTCATAATCATTTTGCATGGATCCCTGCTCATGCTCAGGTGGAACTTGAGGCACAGGGCAAATGTACCCCAAATTTTTATCATTTAGTGTTTAGACATCCAAACATCTCCCAGTATCTGAAGTCCCATCATTTGGAGGTACTGTTGGTTGACTCTTGTTCATTGCTCTATATATTGGACCAGTCTGCAAATATCAGCATTTATGTGACTGCCTGAGCTGGATATGTTTCGTGAAATGAAATGATTCTTTACATTTTCTTGCTGTGATTCACTAGATTAGTGCATGAAGTCATTTTGGCAAATAGATAGGTCTGCTCTGAATATAAGAAAATTCATATGTAAAATAAATGAACAGATATTGATATTGTGATGAAAAACCTTATATATCCAACATAATTGACCTTCTATTTTGGTAAAATTATAAGTAACTTGGGGGTGGAGAGACAGTCAATCTTAAAAATCTTTACTATTCTCACAGAATAACTGAGTTTATTTCCAATCACTTATATCAAGATTGTTGTATTGACTATGGCTCCAGCTCCAGAGGATCTGATTATTTCTTCTGACCATCATCCACATGTGCACACAGGTAACATGCACACACACACACACACACACACACACACACACACACACACACACTATAAATGAATATAAATTAAAAAATCATAAAAGAAGTAATTACCACTTAGGCTGGTAATATCAAGTCTAAATGTGATGACATGAATTGGATGCATGTAAATGAGTAAATATGCAAGAAGAGAAGTGATTCTACAACCTAATAATAATAATAATAATAGCAATAATAATTATAACATAGTTATAAGAAAATATTTGAAAAAAGCCTTTAAAGTTTATAGTATTTTAAAAATAACTACGTATAACTTTAACATTGCCTACATTTCACTATATATTATCTTGTAATTATAAAACTTATTCTCCATTAAATCTGCATTATTAATTATATTTATAATTATATATTTTGAAGTGAAATTTGTTTTTTCCTAACTTGGATTTTCCATGCCTGTAGATGGAATTTAGTTTTCTAAATAGCTCATTGCCCAATTACCATTTATTTTTATATTTCAAAGTTTAATGAGCATTTTCACTACATAAAAATTTGACCTTGGAATTTTTACATTTCTGCCCTGTGTTTTATCTACTTGTGAAACACTAATGTTATTAGTACACTTTAAATTGATGTCTTTAATGTATTCTAAACACCTATTTCAAATCTATCTCTACTTTGATTACTGATACCTTTTTAATTACATGCTGTATATTTTCTTCTAATTGAAAAATGACTTACATTTATATATCAAGTTTAGTTTTCTGACGTACATTTATGATTATGTATTTTACATGTTAATATTTTCAGTCATCTGAGAATTTATCAGCTAGGGGAAAGAGAGGTAAATAGTACTGAGTTTTATTATTCAGTATCATGTTTTTCTATGCAGTTATTTAATACTTTATTTATAACTCTTATAAGAGATTTTTAATTTGCTATTTTTTGTAAACATACATAAAACACGTTCTTACCAAGTTTCTTGGCTGTTCAATATATTTTTTAATGTTGGTTTGAATTAGATTTTTGCTTATAGTGTTTCCCCATTGCTTATGCTTGGGATATAAAAGTTATTGATATTTATAACTATTTCAATACTGAGCACAGTCAACATCATTACATTGTTATGAAAGATTTCTTACTAAGGGAGACACAATAGACTTTCCTGGGTCTCAAGTTAAAGAGTAATAAAAGTATACCAAATAGTAATTGTGTCTTTATCTTGCTGTTTATCTAGTGTTTCAAACACAGCAGTAGCAAAGAGTGTATAAATCACCATGAGTCTCAACAGTGATGCTGAGGAATTTTTTCTTGATCTGACATTAATGGGAATGAAATGGATATTCACCATCAAGTTTGATGTTAGCCGTTACTTTGAGATACACATAAAACCATTTGTCAAAGGAACAAAGGTATTCTATTATATTTTCAAAGTCATGTGAATATATAATCATTCTTAAAGGGAAGTATAACCAAAAAGCAGCTTTTCTTTCTACATACCACCTACCTATTTTTCATTCTAAGTTCCCGGTTTTCCTTTGAAATTCTCCCTCTTTTCTGAATAGCTTCAAAAGAACTTCCAATCATGTTGTCATGATGTTTGTAAGAAGATAAAAAAAAAGAAGCAAAAAAGATATGTAAGGAGAAATTGTAAGAAAAAGGAAACTTGAGAATTCAGCATTGTGGTGGTTTAAAAGAAAATGGCCCCAATAGGGAGCAATGGTATTAAGAGATATGGCTTTGTTGAAGCAGATGTAGCCTGGTTGGAGGAAGTATATCATGGTAGAGGTAGGTTTTGAGGTCTCATATATGCTCAAGCTACACCCAGTATCTCAGGCCACTTTCTGTTGCCTGCTAAGATGTAGCACTCTCATCTACTTCTCGAGCACCATGTCTGCATGTGCACTGCCATGCACCACCATGATGGCAATGGACTAAAGCTCTTAACTGAAAGCTAGCCTCAGTTAACTCTTTTCCGTGGTTTGTAAGAGTTGCTCTCATCATGATGTCTCTTCACAGTAATAGAAACCCAAACTAAGACAAGTGTCTTCGGGGTTGACAAGTTATTACATCAAGAAAGGAGTGGTGTACACTGTCAGATGCTAAAGAAAGATAATGAAGGATTAAGATTATTAATAAGATTTTGGAGTAGCAACCATACATTGTGATGATGATAAGAATCATCTAGAAAATTTATTACTCCACTTATTGTTCTAGGATTCAGAATGGGAATACATAGGGAAGGGAACCTGCTATCTGTATTTTCAGTTGTTATACCTGAAAATCTGATTATAAGTAAATTATTGGTTATTTGTTTCATGGATGTGATAAAATACACTACAGAAGCAGCTTGAGGGAGGAAGGTTTCTTTTGATTCATTTTTAAGGGTTTGGAATTTGAAGCAATGAGAGTTTGAGGCTGATTACATTGTAATCTCAGGCAAGAAGCAGAAGGAGATGATCCGTAGTGCTTGGCTTGCCGTATTTATTAGGTACAGGACCACAGCTGATAATTTTATTTTAAGGGCTAAACTGGCAACATGTAGAAAGTATCAGGTATGCATAATTTCTATATTTAAGATTAAGAAACACACTATTGCATAATCTAGAACAAGTTCAATGACCAAATAAAATAGTCTCATTCATTGGCTCAAGGTAGAAATCAATTATCACTGCAGCACTAATCAAGAGAGGAAGCCTATTCAGTGAGAATGATTGATTTCTTGTTACATACAAGAAACCAGGCAAGATACTTTTTTTCTTGAATCTTTCTTTTGTGCCTATGATCAGATGAATACAAATATTAATTTAAATTTGTTAAGACATTTGAAAAAATACTTACTAGCTAAAGAAACTGAAATGTCAAGGGGAATGAAGTGATCCAGAAAGGCTGGATACACTGGCATAGGGTCTCTTGTGTCTTTCCCTGTTGAACATTTTCATGATCATTAAGTGATCTTCAATAAGTCTCTTTATGTGACCCCTTTTCATTCATACTAAATAAAAATGAATCATTTCTAGAGACTTTTATTAAAAATCACTTCCTAACAAATCCAAATTTTAAAATTGGCTTATGCTAAATTGGTATTTTTCTTCTTGAAATAATAACTTTGTGTAGAGAATCCAATAATCCTGAAAGCTGAGTACAGTGGGGTTCCCCTCTTTATTCTGTGAATATGCTTTATTACAATTGGCTAATGAAGAAGTTGCTTTGACCTGTGGCAGGGCAGAATATAGAAACATGGGAAATCTGAACAGAGATATATAGGGAGAATGTGCAGAGTCAGTGAAACACCGTGTACCTAATTAAGGAGACATAGACATCAGAACCTTACCAGTAAGCCATAGCCTTGTGGCGACAAACAGATTAATATAAATGGGTTAATTTAAGGTATAAGACTTATCTAGGAATATGCTTAAGCCATGCAGTGTTATAATTAATATAATTTCTTTGTGATTATTCATGTCTGTGCGGCCTGGAAACCAATGTGCAGTCTCTGCTTAGCTGAGGCTCAGCCACTCTCTCAGTTTTTTTCCCTGGCTCATGATCTGGGATCAGAGACAGTTTTTTTTTTTCCTTAGCTCATGAAGAGAGTTGAGAAGAAATGAAAAAGACTCGGGAGATTTAGTAAAAGTTACAAATAGTACTTGGGAAACAACATCCCAAGAACTCTTATCTTACTTTACCCGTAATTCATGTAAAAAGTGACGATGAAGTAAAATATACCTCAAATAAATTTTGACAGTACAGTGAGTTATTCATTATGCATTCATTGTCTTATACCTCATATGAGAAAACCTACAAGCATTGTTGTTATTATTATTGTGATTATTCTTCTCAAAGTGGAAACTATCAGTTAGAAAAGCTAAAATAGTTCACAGTAAAAACTCCCAACTAAGTAGACTACTGAATTTTCATAATTATTTATAAAAGTATTTATGACAATACTGACAGCCTTTAAAAGGTAAAATTATTTGTTTTCTTTGGTCTATTGATAAACACAACCATCAACCAAATTAGGATCTGGAAATTTGTAAGTGCTACCTTCGTAAAATCAGATGGAACTAGAAGCCACTAACTAGGTCTTCATGTTCAAAATTTTGCAGCTTTAGAAAATTTTACAAATATAATCAGACATGATGTACTAAGCTGAGATTGACTTCTTTCTCTGAAAAATGCTTCTGAGATTCACCTATGATGTCAAAAGTGTCAAGAGTAGACACTCAGTTTGTTCATTGATCTGTACACTAAAGAATAATGATGCTTTTTGAGTGTTCTAGTTAGTAGAATTGCTATACACACTCACGTGCAGTTCATGAATCTAATTGGTCTTTACTCTAGAGTAAATATTGGGGAGAGAGACGACTGGATCATAGGGTAAATGTATATTTATTTACCCTAGTACAAAACCTCCTCATGTCTATTTTTATAGTGGTTGTGTCATTCTAGGTTGCCAACAGGAATGAGTCAGTTTTCCACTTGCTTGATATATTTCCCACCCCCTTCTGTTTAAGATTTTCTTTACTCTATTAAGTGCATACTAATGATTGGTGTGACATTGACTGATAAGTGTGATGATGCTATGAACCAATGAGTGTCTCTTTTCTACTTGGTCTTTGATGAATTGTCTATTTTTGGAAGAAAGTTGTTTCCCTGCTGTTGTGTTTGATGGTTTCATAGCTGGGTCAAGTTTACTCTAGCTATGGGTTTAGTACTGGGTCTTTCTAATCTGTAATTAGGAGATTACTTATAGATTGTATTCTGTTCCATTGATCTACATTTAAAGTGTTTTATAATAACTCAAATATACAATTACCTCTGTCATTTCTATTATGCGGCACCTTAAATGCTGTTTTTGTTCAATTCTTTAAAGCAAATTATGCGTAGTTGATGTGTGGATTTTATGAGAGGATTATTTTTGATGGAACCCTTGCTATGCTTTGGTTTTCAGGGTATCCACAGAATGTGTGACTCAGGGTCAGAGAGACTGTACTCTGATCTCCTTTCAGATCTTTTCCCTCCATTTGTCCCTCTTCTTTTCTTCCTGAGCATTCTTTTCCTCTTTTCCTTTTTTCTTTACCTCCTCCTTTTTCTCTCCACTCACTTCTCTGTTGATGAATGATTGACTTATTTTGTTCTGAAATGGATGATGCGACAAACTCAGAATCTGTGATCACTTGACCTAAGAAGAAATAAGAAATTCTCCCGCTCTGCTCACCTCATCTCTGTACTGACTTGGTGTGTGCCTTGGAATCTGTGACACCTTCCAAGGAGTTTCTACCCAGACAGTTCACCCCAGCTTCGCCTGTGAGATGTCCTAGATCTACATCTTTCATTCTGTGTCCCCTTTCTAGCTCTCAGGTCAGTGCTTATGACTTGTAGCTAAATGAGGCCACTGGAGGAACATTGAATTCTAAAGCCTTACCTTGCCTAATTTTATCTGGCCATCAAGTTAATGTTGCTTTGCTGTAGGCCTGTGAAGGAGCAACCTAAAAAGTAATGTCTTTGCAAGGTAGTAAGCAGAAAAGTAGGGCAAGTCCCTCTTGTGTTCTTAGTGATACCCTCAGTATCAGGTAAATCCCTCTTTTTTGGTAAAGGGAACTTATCAGATGCACAAGAATGGGCATTTCATTTGTCAGCCTTTTCCTATTTGATTTCTTCTCAAACCCTCTAGAATGAGACTATTATCAGGTTTCTTCTTTTATAAAAACACATGGTACCCATTAATATAAAATTTGAGTCTCTTTCTTCATATATATTTGTATATATACATATATATATATATATATGTTTTCTATTTCTGCATAGTATTGTTATAGCAAAATTGCAACACCCATTTATGAACTCACAGTATCTATGGGTGAGAATACAAGGCACAACTTCCCATGTTCTCTGAAAGCTGAAATCAAGGTATCTGTTCAGGGTGGTAGTCCTCTATGAGGGATTGCTAGGAAAGACACTGAGAGAGTAAGGACTATTCCATGAGAATAAATGGAAATAAACTCTGTGTGTGCTTAGGGATTTTCAATAAATTCATAAGACTAGGAACAGATTTAGCCATACAACCAGAAGCTTTGCTGTCTAGGAGGTCCTAGGACTAAAACAAGCTCAAATTAGTAGGGTTTGAAATGACTCCACAAACCCTACTAAGACAATGGGGAGTTCATACCATGGAAAATCTCAGCCCTTTTAAAGTGCCCTCAGTAAGTTCTCAGAACTTACTGCTCTAATTGTTCTAATTGGCATAACTGATTGTTACATCTGTGAGAATCAGGGCCTCACTTTTCTTGTTATGTGTTGAGGAGAGATCCCTTTAGTTCTTAAATACCACATTGTTTCATATCGTGTAGTGTTCCGCAAAACGATCCCTTGATTTCTTAAAGGCAGTAAAGGAGAGGATCTAGAGATTTGTCAGTCGTCTATGATGCTCTCACATATCTCAGTACAAACCTCTACACATAAAAAATCCCTTGCTCCAATTTGGGTCTCTGTCTCTGTCTCCTTTCATCGCCTGATGAAGGTTAATATTCAGGGGGATGCCTATATGTTTGTCTTTGGATTCACC
>NC_022031.1:44840631-44876999 GCF_000317375.1 Microtus ochrogaster
GAGGCAGAAATCCTCAATAAATAAATAAATTAAAAAAAAATCCCTTGCCCCATATGCAGCTTTAGCAGTAGTTACAGATCATGTTCACATTTCAAGAGAGAGGTGCACATGAGCATGTTATGAGCATAGGGGTGATTATAAGCATCACTTAAGAGTCTCTCTATTCTGTTATGCAAAATAGATTATATAACGATACTTTAAGAAACAAGTTGGGAGCAAGAATTTATTATCTATCTATAAAATTCTCCGTTAGAAACAGTTTGTACGCTCACCATCATTTCAGTTTTTCTCTCTAAATTCAGGTTGTATATTTACCTAGCTACCCCAGCCCACCTAGTTCAAATATCATGAACCCAGGTACAGTGGGGCAGAGTTGCAAACAGAGCACTTAGAGTTGGAGGCCAGCATGTGTGGTACAAGTTTCAGACCAGCTCTGCCTGCATAAGGAAATCCTGCCTCATGTGGAAAAATCATGCACGGAAAACACCGAGGCTGAGAAATATACTAATAATGCATTGCAACTTATGCTTTAGATCTATAATCCATTCAAAATATCTTCAGCTACCTGGAAAAGACATAAGACAAAACTTAAACTCCTCCCTCTTCCAAAGTAAATTTTCTTTCATTCTGTGAAGGTGAGAAGTCTTACCGATTTTCAATGATTGTCCAAGTGGCATCTCCAAATCACTGTCTGCCTGAGCATAACCACATACCCTCTTACCTTTGCCAAGATCATCACATCTCAAAGGTCCCAGCACATTTTTTTTCCTAGTAAAACACTTACCACATTATTTTTGACATTGACATTGACTTTGGTCTTATGTGTAATACACTGGAAATCTCAGACCATGGTTTTATGTCACCTCTTGATACACTGACTTTATGGTAGTATATAAAATAAACACACATTTAATGAATATTGAATATTTTAATAAACATGAATGTTATAATTTTAAGGTCTGACTATTGCCACCTATCCAAGCATTTATTTACAGTGTGAGTTGAATTACAATTAGCTCATTTTTTAATAAACTAGAGAAACTGGTTCCAGATTTGCAAATTGAAGATTAATATTTATTACTTCAAGTTTCTTTTTTTTTCTTTCTTGTTAGAGTAATTTCCTGTTGATGAGAGAATTTCTCCTTATAGCATTTGTTTTTTATTAATTTATGAGTCTAATTTTGGCACAGTATACCTTATTACAATTCCATCTCAGTAGGACTATGTAAACAGTTGATATCAATGGAATGTCTGCCCTTACATACTCTGCAGAGGAATTAAGTCCTCTATATTTACCTTATTCTCTTCAGTTCATTAAATGGTTACAGTAACAGAAAAGCAGGCTCCAGAATAGTTACATGGAGTGATTAAAAATATTTTAATCACACTTAATGCAGACCTCATTGCAATATGAATGGAAACAATAGACTATCATCATGTTAAACCATAAAACTCTAAGCATATAGTCTGCTAAAATGACCTTCCTCAAGTAAGAAGGGATTGTTTTGAGAAGATATGAAAAGATAGTCAAATGGAATTTTACACAATAAAGAGTTTTGGTGGGTAGAAATGGTTTACAAAAAGAAAAAAGAAAAAGAGAAAGAAATGGTTTACTAAGTAAGGTAATTAATCATTACAACCAGTGCTGTAGCTTGTATTCCACTTGTGATGTTTTAAAATGTTACTAATTCTATGCTCTTGTTGTTTTTAATTTCTGATAAATATAGCATAGTTAAAATCAAATTTTACAAAATTGAGTTATTTGGAAAATCTTTTTCTCATGTCACAAACCCCTCATGAGTTTGTGAAGTTACATGGCAGAAGAATTTCTTCACGTTTACAAAGAGAAAGAAGCCTGTGTTAAATAAGTGAAAACAGGCCAACATCCAATGAATGTTTCAAGTTTACTTTTTCCTGAGAGTTCCTAAACAGGTAATAAATAAAATGCATAGGAGAATTCTTTTTTCAGGATTCCCATTTATATAGCCTATCAAGATTGAATGCCCATTAATTATCTAGAAGATGCTGTTCTCATTATGTCCAAAGAAATGTGTTCAACACAATGATAGATTTCACTATCAATTCATTATTTCTCCTGTAATAGACTGTATTTCCTTTCCTTTAATTTATCCTATCAATGGCAGTTCTTTCTCCTCCCTAGATTTCCCTCCTTACTGAGCAAAGATAAAGACCTCCCCCCCATTTAAGGCAGTAGTTAGATAAAACATAGCCTCAGACATTCCTATACACTAGTAAGCCCAATGAATTTTGCAAATTTTATAAAGTACCAATTTTATGTGCTTGATTTTAAGAAACAGGTGAAACTTTAAAGAGTTCTGAAGTGATGTAAGTCTTTTACAAAATCACGTACAATAGACAACTATTGTCTTGCTTGTCTTATTGTGAGAAGGAGGCAGTGTAACATTCCTCTCTATGTGGGAGAGGAAGGAAATTTTCCAGAGAATTCAAAAGGCCATTCAAAAAACCATTTGCATCCTTCAGAGCTGAGGCTGGGAAAGAAGGCAAGAGTAATTCACAGTAATGGTAGAATGGTGGCTTCACACAAGATGGTGTCAGGGTGTAAAAGCATTGGAAATGTCAGTCCAGACTGAAAACTTGGCTTCATTCTACAGCATTTTCACCCATGGAGGCCTGCTTCCCACCAAGGTTATTTTGCTAGCAGAGTCCTTGCTTGCTCATTCTCAAATGTTCAGTTAATGAGAAAGAAATATGGTAAAGTAAGTCCAGATTTGATGTGGCAAAGATTCAATCTTTACCCATACAAAATTAACCAAATATTAATGACTTCTTTAGTCGGTATGATGAAAAACCCAACCAAAAACTACTTATGAAAGGGATATATGTTTCTTTTTGGCTTCCATTATGGAAGAAATGTATAGACTGTCAGGTCAGGAATAATAAGATGGGAAAAGTGTCAAGTGTCTGGTCACATTGTGTCCATAGTTGTAAAGCAGGGGAGGATAAACATCCTGCCATGATAGTCAGTATCCTTTCATAGTAGAGCAGGGCGTCCATACAACCCCCACCTAATATGATGGAATATGGGTGGGCCTCATCTTGTTCAGGTCTTTTATATACAGGTCTTGTAACCACCGTTTCTGGAGTTCATGAATGCAGTGGCTATGACATTTTCAGAAAATAGCAAGCATTTCACAGCACTCCGCCCACACACCCATGGCTGTTATAATTTTATTTTAATACTATTTGCTGTGATCGCTCCTGAGACTTAGATGGGAAGTATACATGGCCCAATTCAGGAAGATTTCTTAAGTTGCTTGTTCTTAGTACTTACTGCTACTAAGAACAAGTTACTGGTCAATAAATTGATCAACAACCACTGGAAGATGAAGCTTATCTAGCCATCAACACTAACCTATAGACATGAACGTAGGTATTTGCTAAGTGGGAAGATTTGCTATTACATTCATGTAGCAAAGCAACAGCATTAGGTTCATCCCTAGTGAATTTAACTTTTCTGTCCATGGAATTTCCTTTTTTTTTTCATATTCAGTCTGGTTCTCCAGCTCATAGAATGGTGCTGTCCATATTTAAGGCGCCTTTTCCAAATTCAGCTGACTTAGTCTAGAAAAATATCAATATTATTCAATTACTTTCTTTTTTCATTTTATTTATAGCAGTGTCATAATCATCTATAATAATTTCTGGGATAGCAATCACGTAGAACAATGTTTATGTGCATTAGTGCTTTATAAATGCTTGTTGAAGTAATATTAATTCAAAGCTTTGCCCAGGATGCTAGAGGGTTAGTTAGCAGTGGAGTTGCAATTCATTCTTTCCTTTTAGAACACTCAGTACACACAGGAAGAAAACATCCTGCCTGGTCAAATCTTGAAAACCTTCAATTGATAGATCTGCTAAAACAGGACTGTAATTTGCAAGCAGAAGAAAATGTGTCTGTGAAATGCTTTTAAGATGTTCTTGGTTTCTTTTGTCTCACAGTGCACAGTCATTCATTCTTTTATATTTATGGGATACGGCTTCCTGAAACATCTCATATAAGGTCTTTAATTCAGGAGAACAAAAAGGAAGCTTTTGATCATCAGAATAGCTCCCTTTTAGGTATGCACTGTGACTTCATACACTATTTAGAAAGCTCTCAGGACACATCTAAGCCAGAGAGTATCCTAGTGTTCCAAGACAGGCCCTGATGTTGTGTCTTTCGAATTAAAATTGATCATTTGTGCTGCCTTGTCTGATGATTTGGTTAACACAGTAATGCTCAGGACAGGTTGATGACCTGAGGCTAGTTATCAACATAGAACGCATGAGATTGGAGGGAGGATGAGGCTGAATTTCCTGTCGTAAACAGGACCTACAGCTGACAGGACCTGAGAACTATTGTAATTGCCTTTTTAAATAGCTCTCTTGTGCAGTCCAATTTAATTTCACAATTAGGATTGCTTTACAATTATACTGTAAATCAGATATTGCTTAGAGTTTATGTAATTATTTTGTTGAGTAAGAAGTAAAAAGAGGAGATAATAAACTCATGAGTAAGACTTTGACGATAGATAGATTTCTAGAAACTAATTTCATCTTTAAAAACAAACAAGGTTGCAGGTTTTGAAGCATTAAATTTCACACTTGAAAGATAAAACTATTCTCCTTCAGTGCAACTTTGACTCCAAATAAATAAGGTATTCTAGACCTTCATTAATCATTAATTCACTATCACCATTAAATACTATTATAAATAGTAATCAAGGGTATCTACATATATTTACAATGTACCTTTAAAATATCTCAGTCATTTACAGTCATAAATTTATTGGGGAAGAGTCCCAATTTCATTGATTAAAGCACTAAATTTGTAAATTCAGATAATTTGATTCTAAATATATAAAAATGTCATTATTGGAGTTCAAGGTCAATGCTTCTCAATGTTAGGAGGGATACACACAGTAATTTAAAGCCTGTTCACTCAGGAAAATAAATGCTTCCACATAGATATATTCTAGTTAATTTTTTATTTATAAATGTACTGTTAATAATAAAGTAAAAGTATCATTAATCCAAGAACAACCACACATATATCTAGTACATTGTAGTCATCATTATAATTCATTATAGAAATGTTTGGGAAGAAAAAGCTAGATTTGGTATATTTTTTAATGACAGAGGTAAGTAGAAAACTATATGTATGTGGGTATGTGTGTATCTTAGGGTTTCTATTGCTGTGAAGAGACACCGTCACGACAGCAACTCTTATAAAGGAAAAATATTTCATTGGAATGGCTTACATTTTCAGAGGTTGGCTCCATTATCATCATAGTGCAAGACTGTGACAGACAAATATGGTACTGGAATAGGATCTGAGAGTCTTACATTTTGGCTCATACTGCAGCAAAACTATACCTCCTAATAGTGCCACTCCCTTTGGGGGCCATTTTCTTTTTTTTTTTCTTTGTTTTTTTTTTTGTTTTTTGTTTTTTTTTTGTTTTTCTTTTTTTTCATTTTTTTTAAATTTATTTATTTATTGAGGATTTCTGCCTCCTCCCTGCCACCGCCCCCCATTTCACTCCCCCTCCCCCGATCAAGTCCCTCTCCCTCATCAGCTTGAAGAGCCATCAGGGTTCCCTGACCTGTGGGAAGTCCAAGGACCGCCCACCTCCATCCAGGTTTAGTAAGTTGACCATCCAAACTGCCCAGGCCCCCCTAAAGCCAGCACATGCAGAAGGATCAAAAACCCATTGCCATTGTTCTTGAGTTCTCAGTAGTCCTCATTGTCCGCTATGTTCAGCAAGTCCGGTTTTATCCCATGCTTTTTCAGACTCAGGCTAGCTGGTCTTGGTGAATTCCCGAAAGAACATCCCCATTGTCTCAGAGTGTGGGTGTACCCCTGGTGGTCCTGAGTTCCTTGCTCGTGCTCCCCCTCCTTCTGCTCCTGATTTGGCCATTTTCTTTAAGGCACCACAGAGTTCAATTCACAAATTAAAACAGGTAAAACATGTAACAGAATGTGACAAAATATGGAGTAAATTCATATTTTAGAATTGAAGTTTTCATTATGGTTTTTAAATTTTTAAGTGTTCTCTCATTTAAATATATAGTTCAATTTATTGTAGAGATTTTATAAAGTTCAACTGACAAATAAAAAATGTCTGACTGTAAGGTATTCTACATGATGTTCTGATGCTCACTGGGAAATATTACCACAATCACACACTTAGCACATCTGTCTGCCTGCAATTGCCACTTTCTGTTTCATTCTAAGAATATTTCAGGTCTTCCCCATAGCAAATGTCATGAACATAAAATATTGTTACTACCTATAGTCACCACAATGTCTAATAGAGTTCCATTTCATTCAACCTGAGACTTTATGCCTTTTTCAGTATCTCTTCACTTCCAGTATTGAAAATTTATAGAATCTTCTACCCTTTCAATATGAAATTTGTATATAATTTAGTTTGAAATTTAAGTATAATGTATAGTTTTATTTATTACATTGAATTTGATTATTTCATATAGCATAATGTCCTCCAGGTTTATTTATATGCCACCTCTGAGAGGTTTTTACATCCTTTACAAGGTTTAATAATATTTCAATATATATATCACATATTCTTTATCTAGTCAAACACTGGTGTACACCAAAGATTCTGTAATAAGCATGGGAATATAAAAATTTCTCAGGAGAAGATCTTTCTTTTGGCTCTATATCTAGAAGAGAGCTGTTTGCTCATGTACAGTTTTTTGCCCCCCCTCCCTATTTTTGAGAAATTGCCTTTTTTCCTGTAATAGCTGTGCAAAGGTCTTGTCTTAATGCTCTTTTGTTGTGAAGAGACACCATAACCACAGGAAAGCATTTAACTGAGGCTTTCTTTAGGTTCAGAGGTTTAGCCCATGTTCATAGTGGCTAGGTGCATGGTGGCATGCAGGCAGGCAAGGTGCTGGACAAGTAGCTGAGATTTCTACATCTTAGTCAACAAACAGGAAGAAAGAGAGGGGGAGCATGAGCTTCTGAAATTTTAAAACCTATTCCCAATAACATACTTTCACCAAGAAAGACTTACTGACCCCAACAAAGCCACATCGAGTTGTTCTAAGTACTGCTACCCCTTCTTCATTAAGACATACTGACCCCAACAAAGCCACATCGAGTTGTTCTAAGTACTGCTACTCCTTCCTCACTAAGCATTCAAGAATATGAGCCCATGTAGGTCATTCTTACACAACCAGAGGTTCCATTATTTCAACACCCTTGTAAATCATCATTATCTTTTGTCCTAAAAGGTGTGAAAAGTGGTTCCATTATGGTTTTAGTTTACTTTTTTTGATTATTTGTAATTCCAATGGATTTTTTTGTTGTTGTTGTTGTTGACTGATATTTCTGTTCCACCAGGTCCCACAGCCGTTTAGTCCCAAATAAACACACAGAAGTCTACATTAATCATAAACTGGTTGGCCTATTACCTCAGGCTTCTTGTTAATTAATTCTTATATCTTACACTAACCCATTATTCTTTTCTGTACCTTTTTCAGTGAGGCAGTCATATCTTGCCTGCTGTGTGTCTGGCTTCCTCTCTGTCTAGGTAATCACTGCAGACTGAAACTTCCCTTTTCCCAGAATTCTCATTGCCCCACCTCTACTTCCTGCCTGGTTACCCTGCCTATACTTCCTGCTTGACTACTGGTCAATCAGTGTTTATTTAAAATATAAAGTAACATGATACAGACCATTGTCCCACAACAATTCCTATTACAGGTAATATAATTTCTATTTTAGCTTCCTATCAGATAATACAGTTCTTTCTTATTGTTTTTTTTATTCTTTAGCCTGTCTTTCATTTCATTGATTATTTTATTTGCATAACAGAAATATTTTAGTTCAAAGTGTTTCCACTTGTTTAGTTTTTTTTCCCCAGTGTATCTAGCAACATGTTCATGATATTATTTCAAAGACCTATGCCATAGGGCTTCCTCCCATGTTCTCATACAGGGGTTTAAGGCTTCTGGCCTTATGTTTAAGTCTTCAAGTGACTTTTTAGTTCATTTTTATGTATGACGTCAGATGATATCCATTTTGTGTTGCTGCATACAAATGTTGGGATTTCACAAATTATATATGGGCTATTCCTTACCATTGTGTATTACGAGGCCCTTTGTTTTGTATTGATTTCAGGACATTTTCTTCTATTCCATTGCTCTGAGGTCTGCAAGTCTTCCACTGCTTTGTTTACTATAATTGTGGCTTGAATATAAGTGTCCCCTACATGCTTCTGTGACTGAACACGGGGTTCCCAGCTCTCAGCACTGTTTTGGATGAAGTAGATCACCAGGGGCAAGATCTGAGAAAGCCCATGCCGTTTAGTGTTCATTCTATCCTTCCTGGCTAGCTGCAATGGGTTGTGACCAGAGGCCTTCTGCTCTAATTGCCACACCTTTCCTGCCATGGTGTAAAGCATCTCCCCAAACTGAAAGCCAGAGTAAACCCTCCATTCATCAAAGAGCTTCTTGTCAGATATTTTATCACACAACAAAATATAACTCATGCAATATCTTTATAATGCAGTCTGAAGAAGAGAGTGCAATGCCTCTAACTTCATTCTTCTTCATCACAATTGCCTTAGATATTTGGAGTATTTTGTATTTCCACACATATTTTAAGATAGTTTTATTGGAACTGCATTGAAACTGTTTGCCACTGTGAGTTACAGGTCCTGCCAACATTTCATTATGGAAATGGATAGGTATATGAGATTTCACGCAACCCTGAGAAACTATGGAACATGAATTTTTACACAGGGAAGTCATTTTTTAACAATAATATGCACAATGAAGAATATCCCCTATTCAAGTAAACAGTGTCCCACCATGCTGATGCAAGCAATCTTAATTCATTTCAGTGGGCAATACACAGTATTGTTACAGTAATATGGAAGTTGGAAGGGGGACTCTTGGAAAAAAAGCTTTCAGTGGGAAAAGGAGAGGGAAATGAGAGGGGAGAGTGGGGGTTTACATAACTATATAATGACTAACACATACAGGAAGCTAAAAGAGAGAGAATAAACCGTTAAATTTAAAAAATAAAAAGTAACTCTAACTTATTTAAACAATATTCACAAATGATTTGGTGTTGCCTTTGGTCTGTCTTTTTCCCCTTAAGTAAGTATTATTTCATTTATCAAAGTCTTTTGAAACTGAAGTGCCTTGCTCTTCGTGAAAGAAATGTCTGCATGATTTGTTGACTTACAGTTAAATGGAGCTCTACCTTTTCATGATCCGGACACTAAACTATTACCTTTAAGTCTGAGAACCTGCAGACATTTTTAGACAATCATGTAGTAGTACTTATTTATCTCTCAGCCATTTTAAATCTTTAGCAACTCCCATTATTTCTCCCCCCCCATGTTATCTCTGTTATGACCAGAAAAAAAATCCCTTATTTTTTAAAAATTAATTCTGTCTTCTCTCCCAGCTGTGAGAACTCTTGACTATTACTTTGCAAGCAAGCTGTTTCCCTGCATTCAGCTTTTCAGCTTTGATAGTCCCACATATCATAAGTATGTGTTATCTATGTTCCAAATACAGGAGCCAGGTGACATAAAGGAAGAGAACTCGACAGCTCTCTTCGTCTAGCGCCATGGATTAGTGAATATTTGTTTGTTTATTTGACCTCATCTCTATCTGAGAAAACACATTTAGCTTTTCATCTTGACAAGAAAGATCTAAAAAACTGCTTTTCAAGCAGCTTTCTGCAGTTTGTGTGTGAAATATTCACTAGATATCTTGACTGTGTTCCTATTGAGGAAGGAAATGAGGCTGGCCCTTAAGGACTTGTTTAGTGAATTCATGGTCACTTTTTGTTTCTTTATTTCTCCTTCTCAAGCTTTTATCATCTATCATTCAGTGTAATATTTCATAAGACTCCGAGGATGGCACATTCATCCTGCCTCCCATACCGTGCTTTAGGAAGTCGAGGTTCCTCTTATTGCAATTATTAGGGCTTGTCTGTTGCTATTCATCTGTCATAGTCATAACCAAAATTATTTATATTATTTATTGTGTCTATTTAATTCAAACACTCACCTTTTACCATAACTCATCCTTTGCCATGTTCCATTTTTTTTCTTTTATACTACATTTTGACATTTTGGAAATAAGTGAGGAATGTTAGTTTGGAAAAGGACACACAGAATATGATTAGTCCTCATCAAAATTTTCAGCTTTTATCTGGTGATAGGTATTGCTAACATGAGGATAGTTCTATAACAATAATCATGATATTAAATGCAAATATAAAAAGAACTAAGGAATTTAAACATGATATCTTCATGTATATTTGCTTCTATCTTGTCAGATATTTCATTTTGGGACTGTTTTCTTAAAAAGAAGAGAGGAAAATACAGAAATTTAATGCTTTTGCCATCTATTATTTTTCTGATTGATAAATTACAAGTCATTACCCTAGCTTTTCTTTATTTTTTTTGTCTCTAACATAATGATGAAGAATGCTTTGTTCATTGTAGGACTTTCTAACACATATTAATCTATTTGGTATAGTTTGCAAAGGTATTTGTTTTCATGCACCTGTGGTAGGAAAGTTATTTTCATGCTTTAGGTTTTCCGATTTTTGAGTCAGTTTCTCTATTTTTAGATATATTAACTAGTAGATGTTTGCATGTTCATTTAAAGACTATTAGCATTGGCTCTCACTGTCTCTCATTGTGGTTATGATAAAGTAACATGAAATAAGTAAAAAAAAAAATAGTAACTTTTCCCTGTACAAATAAGACAAGAGTTCTAATATAAAGTAGCAGGATATGCAAGCTATGATAATAAACTTTACTGAATATTCCTCCTTACTTTGTGTAATTACTCTAAGCACCTCACATATTTCTTTTCTACTATATTTTAATACTGGCCAAGAAAACATGTACATTTATTTTTATTCATTTTTGCTATTGTTTTGCAAATAAGGAGTAGAGCACAGAAAAATTGAATCATGTTTTACCATCACAAGGTTCGCAGGTCACAGTGTTTAGATTTCTACCTGAACCAAGTGTACTATACTGAGTGCCCAGGATGCTGTGCAATCCTGTTTACATTGGCTACTGAACAATGTGTTCAATGACATTTAAAGCATGTTATCACTAAGTATCAAATATCTTTGCATACATAATTAATCCTAGGAACAGTTTTTTTTCCTAATAGATCACAGAGCTATTCTTAATGTCTACCACTAGATATGGCAGTCTAGAAAGTGGGAGAATATTATTTTTCTACTTGTAACAGTTAGAAACTACCTCTTTTTTTTTTTACTTTGGAAAGTTGCACTATAGTTACTTAGAAGAAAATATTATAGATGAAAAGGAACACAGAGCAGAAAAAATGAGCAACATAGACAAACTTGTAGAAACATAGAGTGGGAAAAGATGTGAGGCCATAAAAACAATGAGTTATTTTCCATAAACCACAATGGAACTGTTCAGATAATTTCATGCCAGCAAATTTGGAGTGTTGTTAAAGTTAATTAAAACATAGAGAAAGCTTGAACAGTTATACATTATGAAGTATTTTAATCTACTTTGATTTGCAAACATAAGTGATACTTAACCCAGGTTGTTCCTTGGAAAACCTCATATTCACACATATCAAATTCTTCAGTAGCTGACAACTAAAGTAGGCTTTTCTGAATAAGATCTTCCTGCTGGGCTCAGCGAAGTAGGACAATTTATAATTCTAGCCAATAAATATCTTACTTATTTTACTTTTCTGTATGTTCTATTCAAGTCTTCTTGTGTTTCCCAAGTACTACACTCAGGAATCTTGGTTTAAAATAATCTCAAAAATGACTTCCTGTTGACTTTATAAGTTTAATAAAAATTTGAAAAAAAATTAAATTTGTGGGATAGCTATCATACTATCATTGTAGCAAATAATCATGATTGTCACTAATAAAATTATTGGATTATTTCAGCTAATAATACTAGAGGGGTAGTCAGTAATCTGATGGCCAATTTGTATTGCCTGCCTCTACCTCTCAAGTGCTCGATTAAAGGGGTGTGCCACCACCACCCAGCTATTTTCTGTTTTTATGGAAAACAGATTTTTCTCTCATACAATACATCATCGTCACTATTTCCCCTCTGCTCTTTCCAGCTCCTTCCCAACTCCCCTATTCCCCAGATCTACTTGCCTTTCCTTTCCCTTCAGAAAAGACATGGCCTCCAAAAAAAGATAACCAAACACAACAAAATAAGATATAAAAGACCTCCTATGGAAACTGGACAAGGCAAACCAATAGCAGGAAAAGACTCAACCCTTTCTTCTCCGAATGGGAGATCATTTGGAAAACAAGTTTGGCCCTTAACTTGTGGACATACAAATTATTAAATATCTACAAATTTAGAGAAGACATAAAGAAAAGAAAAGAGTAAGAGAATAATCTACTGCATTTGTGCTTTTTATGGTAAGGAACAGGATTTCTTAAAGGCCAGAAGTTGAATAGGGATGTAAGTCTGATCTGTTTTGTGTTTCTTGTAAAAGTTACTTGTTCCCTTAATTAAAAAAAAAAAAAAATCCCTTAGTGAATGTTTGCTGGTTGTAGCTGAGTTTGAGCATTGTGAAAGACTGTGTTAGATCTAAGTTAAGTAATTTAAGAAACTGTCAAATTGGAGGTGGTTTTTTTTCACATCCAAATTATGCTTTTGCTGTAAATAAAAGAACAAGTATTAATAAGGCTGTTGCTTGGGAGAGCTGTTGACTATGCAGCTAGCCAGAACAGTAAGGATCTCAACACAAGGATTAAATGGACACAAAAAAAGAATATTCATGTCTTTGCCTCCATTTTGTTTCTCATCTCACCTTTCAAAGATGGAAACATGGGCTTTTATTTGAATTCTTCTCTACCTACCTTCTATGTCCCTGGTCTTGCCTGGGATACAGAAAATAAATACAAACTACTTGGAAGTTGCAATCGACCCCTTAAATACAGTATAGCTGGGCATGATGGCCGGCAATTAACAAACAGGCAGCCTATTCTACATAGGAAATTCCAGAACAACAAGTTTAACAGAGCAACAGCATGTCTTAGAAAAACCAAAGAACAATACAAACAAACAAATAAATATAACAAGTTTATTCATTAAAACAAGACTTTGTGAGATGCATAAAGGGGTATGAAAACAGAATAGGGCAATAAATAAATAAATAATGCCCTGGAAGGATATTTAGCAATTACAGAATAGTGGAGGGAGACAGAAAGAGCGAAGGTCTTTAGAAATCAGGATAATGTATTATTTATGTTTAAAGAAAACATGATGGTATTCACTTATAAGTAGATACTAGCTGTTAAGTAAATGATAATCAAGCTACAATCCACAGACCCAGAAAGGTTAAGTAAAAAATAGAGTTCCATTGGGGAAGGTGGTACATGAATCTCCATGAAAAGGGAAATAGAATAGATTTTGGGCTAGGGACAGATGGGCACAGGAGTGGGGGAGATCAGGTGGTGAGGGGAAGGGGTGGAGAAACAGAGTGTGAAGAGAGATAGGGAGAAATGGAAGGGATTTGGGGGGCAGTGTGGAAACCTACTGCAGTGGAAATTTCATGTAGTCTATGAGGATGCCCCTAGTGAGGACTCCTAGTAATGGAGGGTACAGAATTTGGACTATTCATCTTTTGTAGCCAGGCAGGCTTCCAGGGGTAGGACGAGAGAACATTCTGTTGGATTGTTGGTAAACAGGGTGCCATGGAGATCCCTAGACAGCCCAGGTGATGCTAGGACAGAAGGTTGCCCTCTGAAAACTGACAGTGTGGTTCCATTGTGAGGACAATATCCACACCGCTCACTGAATGTAGAGAAGTCTAACTAGCGCCTGCTTGGAACCATCACCTCTATATGTTCTAGTCTCTTTGGTGAAGGAATGTACTTTGCAGGCTCTGGAAAGAGAAACCTGTACACCAACCCAGCCACAAAACCGTGGATCTACATACAATCTGTCCTGCCTGTAAGATGTGCTGGGATGATGATGGCACAGAACTTGTGTGAGTGTCCAACAAATCTCTGGTTTAATTTAAGGTCCATCCCTTAAGAGGGAACCCATGCTGTACACTACTTTGATGTCTAAGAATTAGAGACTGGATGGTGTGAGATCTAGGATACTACCATACATGACTGTCAAAACAAAAAGAAAGAAAGAAAGAAAGAAACAAAGAAAGAAAGAAAGAAGAAAAAACAACAAAATGATTAACTAATGATATAATGATAGATCATAGATCAGTGCCTTGTCCTGTCATCACCAGAGGGGCTACCTTCAGCAGCAAACGGGAGCAGGTGCAGAGACCCATAGCTAGACATTATGTGGAGAGAGAGTTTAAACTGGAGCTTCCCATTGGGTTCCTTCCCCGGGAGTTTGGGGAACCCTGTGGAAGAAAGAGAGGAAAGATTGTGGTAGTCAGAGGAGATAGAGGACATCAGAACATGGCCTCTTAAGTCAACAAAGCAAGGCTAATATGGGCACACAGAGACAGAAGTGGCAAGCATGAGCCAGTGTGGGTCTGCACCAGGTTGCCCTGGAATATGTTAGCACTGCTAGCTTGGTGTTTTTGTGCGATTCCTAACAGTAGGAGTGGGTGTGTCTCTTACTCTTTTGCCTGTGTTTGGGACTCCTTTCCTCCTATTGTCTTCCTTGTGGAGCCTCAGTATGGGAGCTTTTGCTTTGTCTTACTTTGTTTTGTCTTGTTCAGTTGTTTTCTCTTGGAGACCTGTTTTTTTCTGAAGGGAAACAGGAGGTAGCACTGGAGGAGAGCAGAGGTAGGAAGGAGCTGGGGGAGAAAATGGAGGGGTAGAGGGAGAAGAAACTGTGGTCAGGATTTTTCATAGAAAATAAGACTCAATAGATTAAAAAAAATGAAGATCCCTTACTTTGGGACATAGAATTCAAGAGGTGCAATTTCTCTTTCTTGCTCTTGGAATGTTTATAGAGCCATAGCGATCTCTGGTTTTGATTTTATTTAATAAGAAGAGTCATCAACCTTTATAATGATAATTTATTTTGGGAAAAGTCTGTTTTTGCCTGACGTATTATTTTGAGCCTATATGAAAGGAAACAGAGATATGAGACAGTCATGAGGGAGGGAATTTCATTATCACAGTGTTTATCTGTGTACTATTGAATCCTGTGTATATTCATATGTGTGTTTGAAATGATTTATGGTATACATATTTCTTCTGTGCCTGCTTATTTGTTGCCATTTCTAAAAGTCAAGGGGATTCAGAACAGCTTCCAGATAATGGTTTAAAATAACTGTGTTCTTCTTTAGTATGTATATATATATATATATATATATATATATATTTCACAAAATTTACCTATATATTATATATGCACATATTTGTTAAACACCTATGTCTTATATTTCATTTTTAGCTGTCTACTAATGGAGGCATATAACTGTAACTTGTTCTCACATTTCTACTTGGATTTCAACTAACATTGTATTGAATTTTGCTTTTTCTACCTTTTTATCTAATCTCATCATCCTCCCACTGTGATTATGGGTCCTTGACAGTGAAAATAGCATTCCTAGGTTCATGGAGTCTTTATTATACAAAAATGTACATTAATGTCACTCTTATCTGCTAATGGCCTCCATGAGCAGAGAGAGCAATGAAAGGGAACGAGAATGATTATTTATTCACGAGCCTGGTAGAGCACATCACTAATGAACCATGACGGCAGATGGTCTGAGCAAATTTCCAGACTTAGACAAGGTCTGAACTTTTTTGGTTTTCTTCAAAACATGCTTAATAATTATTTGCTATTACATGCATAAGAGTAGAATATTGCAATTCTGTTCCATACTTATTTTAGTGAATTTGAAATGTGCTGGGCATTAAAATACAAAGTCTGTTATATCCGATAGGTAGATGTGATATTGAGGTTCCACAAGGGTCATCACAGCATAATACACAGCAACTTGTTCTGTAATGGCCAATTTAGAATCGCCTACATTATCGCCAGATTCAGCTATCGCCGGAGGATATCCTTATATAACTGAAGTTCTTGGAACAATGAATTCAACAAGTTCAGAATCTGCATGGCTCAAATTGTGCCAGATGCTTGAATCATAGATATTTACAAAATAGTCATTATCATCAAGGAAGTTATTTTAGAGCAAACTGCATTTCTACAAAGAAATATGTAGGGCTTGGAAAGAAATTTTGTCATGTTCTCTTGATTACAAAGATCAGCAATTTTTTATCTAAAATTTTCTACATTTTTTTTAAATGGGGTTTGCTAATTAGCAACAGACTACTGATAAATGTGTTGCCTGACGATATGTAGATGTGTGTGCATGTGTGTTATATGAAAGTTGTAGTCTATGTGACAGTTCTCTATCATGTATACACCTGTTGTATCTTTCCTCATTTAAAAACCACAGCTTCTTGGTCACCCATTCCATTTGACTTAGATCCTATCACCATATATCTAGATCCCGAGCCTACTTGGCTCATTCATCAAAGACATTTTGCTTTGTTTATAATTTCACTCTCAATTTGTGCTTCCTTTACTATCAGTGTTTAAATCAAGGTAGCACCGCCATAATTGGCAGTCCTTTTTCTTGACTTCCTGTCTTCCAACAACCTGTCAATCTGTGCTTTCTTTACTATAAGTGGTTAAGTCAAGGTAACACACCAATCATTTCCAGTGCTTTCTTCTTGATTTCTTGTCTTACAATAACCTATTCCTTAAAGTTGCCTTGACCTTATTATTACATGCTCAAGATAATATCCTACATACTTTATCAAACTTATGTCATGCTCGGCCACTTAATCTTAACTCTACATTTTCCACTCCAAAATCATTTGACAAAATTTAGCCCCGCAACCCATTGAGGCACCAAAGTTTACCACTGTTCAGCTCTGACCAAAATCTGCATTTTGACTTTGGGATTTTGGGTTAATAAAGCATCTGAATGCTTTAAGCAGGGTTTAATGGGCTATCCTGTTAGAACCATGACAGACAGTGATGCTGAGGGTGATTTCAATTGTGGAAGCCTGATTCAAGAAGTCTCAAAAAAGAATGTTAGTGTATAGCTGAGAGACCATTCTTATGTCCCAAAATTTCTGCCAGAGGTTGAATTCAAGATTAATAGATTGTTTTGGCTGAGGAGATTATCAAACAACCTCATATTAACTGTGATGATTGTTTATTAGTGGACACACTTATGCAGATCTACATTGAAAAGGAGCTGAGCAAGGAAAAATACAAAATGTACAGTTTGGAGCAGAAAGGAGTGCTAGGAAAAGAAAGAAAAGCACTAATTTAAAGAAAAGCCTGATCCTAGGTCAAAGAAAGGGAGTAGTGACATAGGTAAAGAACCACTCAGCTAAGCTTTCAATTCGTGAAAAGGAGTTAGAGTTTTAAGTTAGGGCCAGGTGTGGTGGTACACACACACTTTTAATTTCAGCACTCTGACAGAAGTGACAGGCAGATCTTGGAATTTCAAGATGAGTCTGGCCTAGAGTGAGTTCCAGGACAGTGAAGCATAGCCAGTTAAAGAAACCATTGAAAACAGAAACTTGGTGAAGATGTAATGGAACAAAGAAGTCATGCTTCAGGCCCAGCAAGCAGCAGAACTTGGCATCTTCGGCCATGTGGTTCTGACTTTAGCGTCAAGGATATAAGAAAGGGGTTATGGAATGACTAAGGAAAGCCACCTAAACTAGGCACGTGGCAGGGGTTTCCCTACAAGGAGGCCTATAGATGCCATTGTGTGAAGGTGAAGTCTGGATTGCCTTGGAGACCCCGAGGTGATGAATATGCCGGGATTGTGTGATACCTGTCAAGGAGAGTTGATAATAGGAAGTGGAACCAGCACAAGAAAAAGAAGTGTATTTTAGTCAACATAACTGAAAGAGTTGGAGATCTGAAGAGTGCTTTGACCACAAGCAAGGAGATGCAGAGTTTGGAGTTTGCCCAGTTGGTGTTCAGTTTTCCTTTCAGCAATGCATACTCTGTGACATTGCATGTTGGAATTATGTGATATGCATTTTTATTTTGATTGTACAGGGATTATTCTTAATAGACTGCCATGATTCTCAGAAGAGACTTTGAACTTTGGACTTTTAAACAAGAACTTTAAACTTTTACACAAGAGAAACTGTGATAGACTATATATGGCAACTTTTAATAGGACTGAATCTATTTCTTCATTATGATATGGCTACAAGCATGGGGGAACCAGGGAGTTGAATGTGGTGGTTTAAATAAAAATGCCCTCATAGACTCATAGGGTGTTGTTCTATTAGGAAGAGTGGCTTTGTTGGAGAAAATGAGGTGCTGTGATCATTGTGTCTCTTCACAGCAATAAAACTCTAGCTAAGATAGTAACTCTTCACTCTCTGAATGGACTTAAAGTCTGCTCCAAAGGAGGGAATTTTATCACTGTAATCCTGGTCAAAATTTCATGGCTGGGGAGGTTAGATATATTAGGGTAGTAGCTGGTATTGCTATTTTATAAAATGCTGATGTCACGTTGCTTTCTAGATGTGTTTATCCCTATATAACTGGGCTGTGCTCAACTTTGTTCAGAAAATTGCCTTTTCACAGTGGGCAGCACGCAATGCAAAGATGTAGAACTGAGCAAAATACTGAGAATTAGAGACTTGGTGCTCAACCCTGAATGCAACATATTATCAATCCCACCCCTCTCCAAGCCTCAGGAAATATCATGGCAGAGAAGGCAGACAGATTGATTATAAGAGCCAGGTGATAGTCATGAGTGCTGTGGAATACAGACTTTTGAACTCAACATGGCAAGAACAGGTCAACACCTACAAGGACTCACTGCATCTCCCAAAAGAACAAGTCAACACCTTCTAGAACTCACAGCATCTCCTATAAAAACAAGCTCCATACCTTTACTCAAGAACTGTTTGAAAATGATAGCTATTATGAAGAGGCAATCATTTTTCTTTTAGTTTTTGCTATTTATACACTTCCGATGCTTCGATGGATGACCTAATTTATGCACATATGGGCAGCACTAATTGTAGTTATTGGGTTCTTGATCAACACATCAATAAATAAACAAAAAGCAAGCAAATAAGTAAATAGATGAAACTGAGTGAGGGAATTTTGAAAAGGTTATGGGGGTGACTATGATCATATTCATTTTATACATACATATAATTGACAAAGAATAAAAAACTGAAGTAAAAGTGGCCTATTGACCCATTCTGTCTACTTCTTGAACAAAATACTTTTGAGATATTTCTAAGTTTTGTTTCTTCACTTTTTGTTTACTTCACATATTGCGTCTCACCTCTCTATTGCTACCATGGAGATCAATAAGGTGTCCTATAATGAAAAATCCAATTAACACTTTTGCTTTCACTTTATTTGCTTCTCCAGCATCATTTCAGATGACTGGGTTATTTATTCATCCAGAAAGGTCTCGTTTTGTGCATAGCTTTTGGTAACTATTGTTAAATGAACCCATTTAATTTAAACGCAAATATCTACTTTATCCTTAACTTTGAAGCCTTCTTCACAGCAGTTGATAGATATAAGGATTTAAGTACAATCAATAAAATGTACTAGTTACTAATCTGGAATTGAGGGAATGAATAGAGTATGAATTATTTTTGATTGCGTAGCATAATTATATATTTATGTGAACTTTCAGTAGGTCAGTTTGTACATCCGGAGCTCATGAAGAAGGAACAAGGTGAGAGATTACATTTAGAGGCAGTCATGTAGATATCTGCATTTTCTTTTCTTTCCTCGGTCCTTCTGTTCTTCTCAAGTCTTCCTTTCTCCTTTTCTACATGTCTCTCCATGTCTTCTTTTCCTTCTCTTTCCAGTTTCTTCTCTCCCATCCTATTATATCCTTTAGATTGTAAAAAACTATTTTTTTCTCTTCTTTTTTTTTGGTTTTTCGAGACAGGGTTTCTCTGTAGCTTTTGGTGCCTGTCCCGGAACTAGCTCTTGTAGACCAGACTGGCCTCGAACTCCCAGAGATCCACCTGCCTCTGCCTCCCGAGTGCTGGGATTAAAGGCATACGCCACCACCACCCAGCAAAACTGTTTTTTTTCAAAGTGTGAAAAAGGAAGCAGCACAGTTGGAAGCCTGTGTTAGGAACCAAAACATGACTGTGCACTGCTAGTTGCTGAAAATCTTTTGTGTTTACTTGACCATCATTTACAAGTATATATTCATGGATGAATTTCATAGCACACCTTATACAGTATGTCACTCATTATTTCACTAACTCAGTCATTTATTCTAGTCTAAAATCTTGATACTACCTAATAAACATGAAATGCTTGAGTATATTTGAGGTAGAAAAAGTAAATGACCTGACACTTTTGATCTTGAATATTAAAAATTTAATGGGAAAACATGCCTTTCAACAGGTACCAGCAATATTACTAACTTATATATTATTATGTTTAGTGAATTCTATAGACTTCCCACATAAATCCCAACATGAATCAGAGATTTTGAAGATTATTATTGTGTTACAAATGAATAAATTAAGATTTGAATACTTTTTCTAAAATGCATAACTATTGAATAAAAATTCTATTAAGAGATAATTCTTTTGCCTGAAAAGCTGGATCTCCTGGATCTTACAACTTCATTAACTAGGAGTGCTGCAATAGGTTGTTTATGATGCCGTGATAAAATGTTTAAGATGCTTTGAGATTTTTCAAAGGAGCAAATAACTTTGAATGTAGCTTTGATATGTGGAATCCCTGGAGCAAGTACAATGCATTGAGCACACACCCTAGAAAATACTGACTGCTTGTCTTAGTGACTTACAAATAAGTTTTTAAAAGTTGTGTTTCTTTTGATCTGATTTTGTAAGCATTTTTTCATGGTTAATCTATATGGAACTGTATTTACTATGTTGAAAATATATAGCCAAATCACTGCGTAGTGAAGCATGATCTGTTAATTAACTGTGACTATGTGGTTTAATGGAAGAGAAATTGTGTTCTAATTTTCAAGGCCATATATTACATGAGATATGGGCATACTCCCTCTGGAGAATATGGGGCAGATAATACCATTTCCTTCCAATTCATGGATGTTGGTATGTCATTGGTTTACAGCAATACCACTCCAGTCATCAGAGACAACATCTTTAAATCCTTCTATCCACATTCATCTTGACTTCTCTTGTGCAGTATGTCCGATCTTTCTTTTGCCTTTTCCTTGCCTTTTTCTCATAATGACACCATGACTCTAATTTTTGTACACTGAATAATTTTACATCTCAATAATCTAGATATGATTGTATAGTATACACACACTAGTGGTTTGAATGAGAGCGGCTTCATAGGCTTATATATTTGCATGCTTAGTACACAGTTGGAGGACTGTTTGGAAATATTAAAAAGTGTGGTTTCTTATGAGGTATTCACCAGAAATCAGTTTTGAGGTTTCAAAAGCACATTCTAGGACCAGCTGTGCAGAACAACAAATTATTTTTTTTCAAGTACTGTGATTTTTATTTTCATTGTCCCGAGCATCCTATGCCAGCAACATAGATGGACATGCTTGTGCCTGTCCATGATGTCAGAAACAAGAACAACAAATTCTTAAATAACAGAGCATGTCAGTGGCACCATTGTCATCTGAGGTTGTGTAAATACACTTTGTAAGTTTCTCACATGATAAAAATTCCCAATGGTGCAATTTTAGGAAGCATCGTCCTGGATGCGTGTGAGGAAAAAGAGGGGAAAAAATGATTTTTCTGAGTGAGGACCAGCTGCACTAGAAAAAAAATTGAAGATTTATATGAATGAGTAGACAAAATTCTTCTTTGCAATGTCTCTGGGTTTGATTTAATCATAATTTAATTTTGCAGTTAATGATGTATAATCTTTAAACTTGCTCATGTAAATAATACATAAATATTATTGTTTTACTTTACTGTCAGCTTAAAATACACAGTTTACTGCAACCCATGTCTCACATGCATCTGTGTTTTTGCCACCATTAGAATAACTTTTGCAATCATCTAGCACAGGTAAACCCATCACGTTTACCAGATATAGCTTCTGTAATGGTCTGTGTTGTGAGGAATACATTTACATATAATCTTATCATTCTTCAAATTACTATATGATCCAACTATCATTTTTTTATGCTTTAATACAATAATCTTTTTAACAATGCAAACATTTTAAAGTATTTTCTTAATAAAAGAGTATACTAATTTGTTTCCATTTTGAAGAGAACTACAAAAGTAATATTTGTAATTATTACTGATTAGTGTAATTTATTCACTGGTAGTGAATAGATACTTGTAACTCTTTTCTTCCTATTTTTATTGGCATTGCCAGATTTCTTTAAATATTGTAGACAACTGAGGTTTTAGTGTATATATCTTCAGTAGTACAGTGTTTAAAAAGAGCCATTGAGGAAAACAACCATAAGACAGGGTCACTTTTATAGATCAGATGAGATATATGCTGACTCCTTTTAATGAAAGATTTTAGGGAAAATATCCTCATATTAAGTACAAATAATTTATGAATTTAAATGAAAGAAAATATAACGAAATTATTTCATGGAACTAAATTTTTAATTATTCCAAACTAATAATCAATGTGTAATTTGTAAAGTCGGTGCCTCGATAGAGATGTTTAAACACATGCGGGTTTAAACAGACTGAAATAATCAGTGGAAAACAGAACAAAACCTTTAATGGATGTTTTTGCTCTCTAAAGTGGGACAATTAAAGGTGTTGCAAAGCAGTCTCTAATTATAAAATAGGTGTTTTTATTTTAAATTCTATGCCCTATTGTTTCAATAATAATAATAATACAGTTTAATCAACAAAAGACTTATTTAATCCATTTTGTTAAAATTGTATCTCTTATAATCCGCAAGAGCTAAAGTAATTTTCAATGAAAAATGATTAACTGCATGCAGTTTTTTCCTGTGGACATTTGATGGATTACTACACTTCAGGTCAAAAATATACCCCAAGAAAACCTGCAGTACTACAATGGTTGTCTGCAAGAATACACACAAAATTTGGCGTTATGTTATGCTTGTCCCCTTTGGCTATGGATTATTTGAGTGCCTGACTACAGTGGTTACTAGAAATGGTTGTAGGTGGTGGTGAAATTTTGTTATGCATCATATCCTATGGATCCACTGGAATATAAATGTTTTAATTACTTCATTGGAAAGCAGTGGGACACTTTGCTATATTGATTTGCTAGGAATAAGACATTCCCAGCTCTGCTAAATTTTGACTCTGGCTGTTAAAGAACCACCACTTCTTGGTTTGCAGCCTGGAATAATAGGTTACATAAATAACTGCATTGTGGGCTTCTCATCTAAACTTCATGTGATTCCACTATTTATTAATATCATACAGAGCAACTCTGCCAAGAATATGCACTGCTATTCTCCCCCAGCAATGGAAGTGACCAATGACAGGGTTAAACAATTAGAGACAGGTGAAGTGCCATTACAGCTCAGGCTATGGCATCACCTGGACCTGTTGGAATAAAACCACGGTATTTGGTTTGGTCTTGTGACCTTTTTGTTTATCCCAGGATATCTGGGAAACACTTGGACTGACAGACTAAGAACAAAAGAACTGGGGAGGTTTGTAGGAATGGGTAGGAGATAAACGAGGGCGTGGAGGAAGAAAGTAATAAGAAAATATTATGGACATGTATTGAATTGCCCAGTAACAAAATAAAGCAATAATATATTCCAAAAACTCTTTTCATGCTTTGGTCCATGACATATATCCTCTTGGCCCCCATTCTTAGAAACAACATAACCTTCAAAATCCTCTAAAATTCTTTCACATGTGATTGCATGCTGGAATCATTATTTGTCATATGCAGGATTCTTTCCTAATTTAATATTTGCTGTATTATATCAAGGAGAGATTATATTTCATAATCTTGTCACTACTCACTATAGGCAAGTTAGTCAAACACAAAGAACCTGTAACTCTGCGTAGTTCATCTTCATGTAACGTATAGAGTCTCATACTTTGAGTGGGAACAAAGCCAGCTTTGTTCTTGGCTACACCTTATTGAATGAATGCACACCGTGAGAGGTGAATTATAGTTCAAGGAAGCACAAGCATTTCTCATGTGGACACAAGCACAGCTCTCTCCAGGATAGGAAATTTGTGAGGAATAGAATCAACCCTCCCAAATGGGTTATTGGGATATTGAAGTATCCCTAAATTTTTCCTAAAATAGGGGTATTAAAAAACACAGCAATGCAAAGTGAGTTTCCTTTGGCACCTCAAGAATGCTTCCATTTCTTAGTGTCCATTTATTTAACACTGTGAAGCCTATGGTGAAAGGAAACTTGAGTACATATTCATTTATCATTGTGATAAATTGTTTTATAAAAGTTGTTACCTTTCCCCTGGGATAATCTCAATTACATATTTAGGAATAAATATCTGCAATTAAATTACCAGCCAAAATGAAGCAATTATGAAGATATTTGGTATCTCCTTGAGATGAAGACAAGGTGTTATCTTTCACTTAGCTTTAGCTCCTACTAAATCTAAGGGTATTCCTGAATTAGAGCATGATTCCAAGAGATGCAGTAAAATTTTGATACTCTGGATTATTTTGGAATCCCAATGAAACTGGATGCCTTCTATAGGCATTTGTTTGTTTTAAAGTCTCTATATATGTATCTCCTTTATTATATTACCCTGAACAATAGAAAGTATCATTCCAAAGATTAACAGTCCCAAATGAACACAACTATTAGGTCAGAAACTTCTTTATGAAAACATACTATTTTAGACTTCTGTGTTGTTAGTTAGAGAGGGGTCAAGAATGCCAAGAAACCCCACAGAAGGCTTTTCTTTTTTTTTTTTTTAACAGAACTTGCCTCAAGTTTATTTGTAAAAACAGCATAAGGTCCTGGTCATCTGCAAGTACTGTGTAGGTGTTCACACCAGTCCATCTGTCTTCACATTGGCAGACAGAGACCTTTTTTATGGGGCCTTCACAGGGGCCTGGGCACCTTTGGGAGCCTGAGCTGCAGCTGAGGCCTCTGACTTGGCTTGAATCTTGGCCTTTTTTTTTTTTTTTGGAGTCTGCGACCCCTGGCCATGTAGCTTCTAATCCACTTCCCATGCTTGGGGTGAGCAATTAAAGCCAGATGGGTGAGTTTGCGGCTGGGGCCCTTTGGCACCTTGGGCTTCACCACCTGCGGCTTCACCAGGGCCTTGATGGCCTCGGCAGGTGCACTCATGGCCTTTGCATTATTTGACTGCATCTTCTTCAGGCCTTTCTTGTTGTGTTTCTTGGCAATGCGGATGTTCCTCAGGAACTTGGGGTCAAACCCCTTGAGAGATTCGTATCTTTGTGACCGGGTTTTCTTGATGCCGTTTCTGTGCCATTTCCGGGACTGGTTGTGTGTGGTGTGGTTCTTGGACTTTGCCATGGCTGGACGGTAATCGGCCCATAAGGCTTTTTGTAACATTGAGAATTGCCTGTTCCTGGAAGCACCAATTTACTTCAAAAAATGATCAGCATCAAATGAACCTCCCTGTGGAGTTTACATTCTTTGGGGCAAAATACCCATTCATTAAGAATCTTCCCTTGCTTTGACTTCTGACAGTACACAGTCCAAACTGGAAAAACAGGACAGAAGAAAATAACTGCTGAACATTGCCAAGACAAAGTAGGCAAGTACTTTAAAATTCCTTTTTCAGAAGAAAGTCTGTCAGATATCCTGGACCTGTAGGATGAAAATGAATGTTCCAACATTACAGAGAACCTCGGGTGACTGTCCAGGCAGCCAGATGTTTCTGTCACTTTTATAGCTTCGAAAGTTGTTATCTATGTACTTCCTACTTACTCAGGTAATATTATATCCTTTTTGGATATCTGATGGAGTTGAAGATGAAATAGTTATAATTATAGTTTTCTTTGTTACCAAATTCAGAAAAAATAACAAGCAAGGTATGAAGTATACAAGGTTGAGAAACACAAAAATTTAAATTGCTTATCTAAAAATATTTTGAGGTCTAAAATGATAGTTTTAAAATGGTAATAAAAGTTATAATAGAAAATAGTTTAAGCATAAAATTTTAGATTTACTGAAATAGGATAGATAATAGAGTATTTTCTTTAAAATTTCCAAATACTAATGGACTAAACATTGCAAATATATTTTTTACTTCATAATGATTCTTATTGCACATAATTTTACTGTATTCTTGTATTCTAGTTAAAATCTTTCCTTTTTATTTAGACAAAAGGGGGAAATGTTGTAGAATAATCTTTTGTACATTATAAAGATGTGTCTTGGCCAAGGTGCCTTTTGATTGGGTTAATAAATTGCTGAATGGTCAATACCTTGCAGGAAGTATAGGCAGGACTTCCAGATAGTGAGAAATGGAGTAGGAGATAAAGCTAGATGCTGTAGAAGATTCCAGGAGACATGGGGATGAAACAAGAAGCACAAGATAGAAGAGAGGTAATAACATGTGATAGACTGTGGATTAAGATAAATGGGTTATTTTAATTTATAAGAGCTAGTGGAATAAGTCTATGCTAAAGCTACATGTGCACATGCATGTTCAGTTACTTGATAAAACAAATAGATGAAAATGTATTTCTAGTTTCTTAATACACATGAAATCAAGATCTAATTGTAAGAACACACTCTAAGAATGGAGTCATGTGATAGGAATTCTGTGTGCTCATGAGAAAATGCCAAAAAAAAAAAAAAACAAAAACCCAAACAAACAAATCTTGTAACCTCAGTTTCTTCAAAAACACAGAATTGTTCTTGGAATGTGTTTCCATGTTCCTCCCGGGTATAGCAAATAGGAGTGAGTTTGCTTTAGATAATTCATTATGACCAGATATTGTTATTTTCTTATATGGAAAAACATGTCTTTGCCATGTGAGGCTTGCCCATTATGTGCAGCATAGCCTTATGATTGAACACTTTATTACGTGATTTAACCCTCAGAGTTAAGGGTTGTCTGATGCTCTGAGTAAAGTTGGCTATTTCACGAGAATTTAGTTCACTTCATTCTTAGGCTTCACCCTTCCCAGTTCCACCATTAATTGGAGCAGTTAGCAGTATTCTGTTGTGAAACTTCAGAAAGTGTTTACTATATGCAAGGATTTTAATGTGTAATATATACTTGTGTAAAAATTAAAATAAATAGTTTTAAAATTTCTCATCTTGGCAAACCAGTAAATCCAGTAACTGCTTTCATATAACACATACAAACACTCCACATATAAAAAACCAGTAAACAAAACCCTAGTCTATAACTATGAAAAATATTTAATAACATTTTTCAGTGAGTCATTGTAGATGGCTTATTTCTGGGTAACAGAGCATGCTATTTTTTTAAGATAGTTTTTAAAATATGACAGCATCTCAGAATGAAAGCACATAAACAATGTCTTCTCTATGTTCTTTTCACAGAGAAAGAAGAAAAAATACTAAATATATATAGCAGTATGTTATAAAACAGACATTTTTAAATGGTTCAAACTTCCTAAACCTTAATATTTACACAGATATATGATTGCAAAAATACTACCAAAGTGAAAACAGAGAGTGCATCAATATTTATGATGTAATTCATGCAAATTCTAAGAAATATACACATAAAAATAGATCATTTTAAATGTTCTTAAATTAGTGTTACTACCCTGAGAGGAAATAATGATTTTATTACTGAGAATGACTATTATATAGCACATTAATAGACTAAGAATGACTTGGAACCAACATTCACTACAAAGGGATTCAAACAAACTGTTCCTCTAAAAATTCATTAATATCAATTTAAACTAAAATAAAACATTTGAGTATGTATGCATGCTACTTTTGTTTATATGCTGTATGGGTGTTTTTGTTGATGTGGCAGTCCCCTCTGTATGCCATAAATACCATTGGTTAATAAAGGACTGTCTTGGCCCTGTCCAGGAAATAGAGGTGGCCCAGAAAACTAAACTAAATGCTGGGAGAAAAGAGGAAGAGTGGGAAAGAAACAATGTGACCTCACTGGAGCCAGACTGAACTTTAGATTAATAGAAATGTTTTAAATTAATCTATTAAAGTTACCCAATAGAAGCTAGAGCTAATGGGACAAGCAGTCATTTAGTTAACACAGTTTCTGTGTGATGATTATGGGGCTAAGCAGCCAGGAACCAACAAGTGACCCTTATCCAACAAATGTGTGGGTGTATGAATTTAAATTTTGCCTGTCTGACCCATGAAATTAGATTAAAAGTTGCTGATATTTGGTTCTGAACATGTCTAATTACTAGCAATGAAGTTTTGGAGAATGGCTTGGCTATGTTTCATCTGAGAGTAATAAAACAGTGACTCAGAACTATGGGATAGTTATGAAACTTTGGTGGGAACATGGATGTAGCACACTAAGGAGAACCTTTCATTCATGATTATTTAACAAATGTTGATTTCTACCATTACATGCTATACAAATAACATATGAAATAATATCTGGGAAATGTATTTAGAAATTTTAAATTACATATGTCTTGATGTTAGTAAAATTATGGATGATCCAGATTTATTATACACATATATAAAATTATCTGTATTTAGTTAACATTTTCATGAAAATATTTGGATTAGTGCAATTTTAAATTTAATTCTCTAGATATTGCCATTTTTAGTGTATATTTTTAATATCCCATATATGAAAATGTACATTAAGTGAAAAAATCAATGTCTCATCTTTCTGGGAATCAAAATTAGGATAATAAAATTCATTGTTTATTAAATAAACAATAGTGAATGCTTTTAAAATTATTTATATGACACACATTCATTTGGTATACAAATGCTAATTTGGTCTATGTTTTACCAAGAAGAAAGACAATATCATATATATATGTATATATATGTATATATATATGTATATATATGTATATATATATATAATTGAGATTATTCATAATTTCTCACACTAACAATATTCTCATTCCAGAACCACTACATATTTATGTTTTATTCATTTTCAGTTATATTATCTAAATTTCACAAATATATTCCATAACATCAAATTGATGTGTTATCTAAACATAATACCTTAAACAAGAACAGAATACATATAACAAAATTGATCTTAAATTTGTTTCAATAGAACAAGATCAATACCAATGAAAAGTATTTATCTCTATACCATATCTCCCTTATTTTTTTTTAAAAAAAGATTTACTGTGACCATTAATGATTTGTACCCAACACCTTTTAAATGAAAACAAATTTTTCTAAACATTCATTTTGAAAATTTGAGTATAGTTTTCTTCAAACTTCTTCCTGCTTTTTGCTGGTCAAACTATTTTTAGGATTCACAGAGAAATTTCAGAGGGTCTTGTTCCATCAAACAACATTAACCTGGAAGGAATCCACAGGTTCTCATCTTCAGAAAGGTTCCAGGTCCTTCTCCTTCAGCAAATATGTGGCACCTCCCTGACACTCCCACTTTCTCTATATAACTCTGTTGGGATTTTTTACCTGACTTTGCTCTGCTATATCATTTACCTAAACAGCGTTATTCATTATCCAATGGTAATAAAACATATTCACAGCATACAGAAGGAAATTCCACATCAATGTTGGTGATTTCTAGTATCATGTCAGCATATACCTCATTATCCAAGTTAGAACAGTGTGAAATAAGATATCAGTGTACTTAAAATAACACAGAGATAAGAAATCCTAAGTGGGTAATCCCAAATAATAGTTATCCTAAATAGAATATGAAAATGGACATGCACACATTGTTTTAGAGAACTATTGGAAAAACAGCTGTAATATTTTCATGTTCCCCACACCCATTTTCTATATAACAAGTGTTTTACTATAGTATATTACATAATAAAACAATACTGATATATTATTATGGAGTCAACACCCTATTCTTCTTAAAAAAAAAAAAAACCAAGTAAGCATTCAAAGTATAAGAGGTCACAAACATTGTAGGGCTAATTCTGTGGCTCTCTTCTTCTGAGACTTAAAGTGATGGAGTGGTCATCTCTCATGACCATACACCAAGAGCATTGAATTCATCTCCTGACTCCCCTCTTAATTCCAACCTGATGTTGTTGGGTATTTTAAGATTAATGGGGTTTACTTAAATTTTTAATATAATATTTTCCAAAATACTTCCTTTGCTCACTCAAGCATACAGTATGCAGAGCATTTGTGCTCTGTAGTGCTCTCTAGTTTAGATTCTCAAATACATTTATAATTATTTCAAAATAATACAGACTAGAATCACAAAAAATGTATAATTTTCACAGTGATTCATTAAATAGGGTTAATATTATGTATTGGTGAAAATTGCAAGAATGTCATATGCTGTCAGTTAAAGTATAGAATAGTGTAGTCATTTTGGAAACTATGCAACAGTATTTACAAAAGCTTAACCATATTCTTGTTTTATGTTACAACTTTGATAAGTCTTACAAGAACTTTTTCCACATGGTTACCAACATCAGTCAATAGAATGTCTGTAGCAGCATTTTTTGAAATACATACAAACTGGAACTACAGAAAGGTTGTTAACAGAAAAACATTAATGCTTAATATCATGAGACAGTTGAAAATAATCTTCAAAATAAGCAATGATAGCAATGCATTTAACAAATGTAGAAGTGGATGTGAAAAAACTTCCACACAAAAGAGTGCATACTGTGTTATTCTGTTTATCTGAAATCTACTAATGATACTGTCTCTAAATGGAGGAAATGTTTTATGTGCCACTATTCATATCTCGTTTATTAATGTAAATGCTAGTTCTACCAATGCTTACTTTATAAAACGTTCCCAGGTCTCCATTGCTGATATAGCATATTACTGCAGGTAAACTCTTTATAAAAAATCATTTAAAAGGGGAGGAAGATATTCTCTTGCAATTCTCTGATATTGTAATGACCATTTCTCTTGGATATCCTTATGTTAACTTTATTTTACAAGCAGCTGATGTTCCCTTATGTTTACTGATTAGTAACTTCCAGTCCTGTTCTGTAGATCATTTAGACCTCTTGTCAAATTACTCAACAAGCAGAACATATTGGGCCTTAATTAAATATCCCTTCCATGTACATAACTCTCATGATTGCACAGCAAAAAAAAAAAAATCTATGGACTCACATGTACTATTTTTGTTGTTGCTTAACAGGGACATGCGCATCATCTGTCTTGACTAAAGTTTTGAAGTGGTCATTATTAGGAATATTTTCAAAACAAAATGATTGGTTTCTAAATTCCATAACTTTGATTCAATATTCTTTCCTCACAACAATTCTACGATTTTATTGCCTTAACAAAAATCACATTAAAACAAAACAAAACAACTCTGATCCCTTAACAAGTGTGTTTGATTTTCTTTCAGTCTATCGGGACTTTTCTAGGACTTGTTCTCTTTATAGCACTCAAGATTTCCATGTATCACATCAGATCCTTTCTGCCATTACTCACATTTGTTTAATCTATGGAAAATTTTGGCTGATCCAATATGATCAGTTCTACACCTTAACCTGGGTAGAATACTAGTATAGAAAATAGTCTAATGGTTAAATATATATATATATATATATATATATATATATATATATATATATACACACACATATATATATATATTTCACAATTTTGTATTTTCACTCCCATCCTTTTTTCTTATTTATCTTTGTCTTATGTCTTTCTATACGCTTTAGAACTCAGAGAAGAAGGAAAGGTTTTTTTTTCCATTTGAATAAATATAGTACAAGGAGAATTGTTCAAAATTAGAAAGAATCACCTTGCTACTTAGAATTTCTTACTATCAGGTGGGTTAATAACATCAGTGTGAAGCCACCAAGGTCATTTGAGCCTCCACTCTTTAGGATTTATCTTCCTTCAAAACTCTGAATGCCTTTTCTCTTTGAAAACTGACTCGTAGGCTCTGTGATAGGTCTTATATATTTTGTGACACTTGGGAGGATGATGCCTGTCTTCACTATAATATTTCTTCAGAATATCTCTGTTAGGACACTGTTGAGAACCTATGATATAATTGATCACACAAAAGTTTATATGACTCTTGGGAGAAACTTTTTCTTAATTTAATTTCCATGAGGAGACCGTATGGTCAAGTGAGGCATCTACTTTTCTAGCACGTTCTTGCTTAGTCCTGTGTTGCCCTCCTCTGAGTGACTTTATTCCTCACAATTGCCTCAGACATTTTGCCTTTAGTTTACCTGATAGAAATGTTTCCGTGGTGAGGTGAATAATGCTACAAAGTGTGATTGATTTGGCAGTACATCCTCCAGGGGATTGTCCTACTACTGTGTTTTAGATTATTCTGGATTCCACTGTGAGTTATAATAACAATTTATCTGTGAAATAAGCCATCTCTCACCGTGGAAGATTGATAGAATTGAGAAATGTCTGCCTACATGAGATATAAGAAAACATAAAGAAGCATTTCAAATGCCTAAGGAATTCCTATCGACTTGATTAGACACAGTGGATACCTTGAAGGTAGTTACTCTTCTTTCTTATATTTAAAGTAACCTCTTCTCCTACGTTAGTTTATATGAATAATTATTTGATCATTATATGCTATATAAATTGATATACATTCTTTTGAGGAATCCTAAACTCATAAAACAACCTCTTGCATTTTTTTACATTGCCAATCGTGAGATTCACATTTGCAAGCATTATTTAAGTTCTGTAAATTCTATATTAGTTAACAACAAAGATAGAGAGGATTATACAATAGCTACCTGAAAGAGCAGGGCTGTAGGACAGAGACATTTCTTATTTTGCTAATTCTCTTCCATCTGGTAAATTTTATATTTAGAAATCACCGAAAGGCATTATTAAATAGAAAAAAAAATAATCATAAAAAGAAATATAAAAATAGCAGTCATTATAAACAGGCAAGGACAATAGTCAAAGCAAGAAGAAGAAGCAAGAAGAGAGGAATGAGTCCTTCTGTAGGCTGCAAATATGCATTGCCTTCATTGGTTGATGAACAAAACTGTTTCATCCAACGGCCAGGAAAAATAAATCAAGGTGGGAAATCTAAAGAAAGATGTAGAGAGAATGAATGCAGAGTCGTGAGATGCAATGTAGCCACTGGAGTAACATGCTGGAGTATCACCGGTAAGCCTCTGCCTCATGGCAAGGCACAGATTAATAGAAAGGGTTAATTTAATTGTAAGAGTTATCCAGCAATATGCCTGAGTCACTGGCCAAACAATCAAGAGTGTAATTTCATAAGCGACTGTGGAGACCTGCGGGTGGAAAAGAAACTGGTCCAAGAGAACCAGAGAGACAGAGAAAAATATTCAAGTACGGTGAGCTCCTTCATATTCTGTTATCTACCTCTGACCCCTGAAACACTTGCTTCTCATGTTAGCCTATCAACCATCTATGCAGAAATCCTGTTTCTAGATTATTTTACCTATATCCATCCTGCTCCAAACAGACTAAGTTCTTGATTATAATTTCTAGTTTTCATAAGCCATGCTCCATGTTCATTTATAAGTCTTACTCATCATTGCCTTTCTCCTGTAAAATAGGGCTGAGATAACAGATGAATAGGTAGGTAGGTAGGTAGTAGGTAGATAGGTAGATAGACAGACAGATAATGGATTACTATCCTAGTAAAGTTTGCTGCTCACTCTAAAAAAAAATTTTCTCATGAAAACAGTTCTACTGATATCCTTGTCCACATAGCCAAAGTATTTGGGAACAAGTCTCTCATAGTCTCAATAAATGGACTGCTGACCTACTAGTTGTCAAATTTTCTTTGCTTCCATTTCCTTTCTCATTTCAGACATAAAGGCTTTGAACACACACACTCTCTCTCACACACACGCACACACACACAAACACAGAGGCAAAACCACTCACATGTGAAGTTGACAGTACCAGAGTAACCTAAGAACAACACTGAATATAATGATGAGCTTTCATGTTTATGCATCTGTATTTTAACAGTTACATTCGTACTGATTTGAGTTGCTGTTGTCATTGCTGATATTGTTGTTGCCTCCTTCTTGTTCTAGATGTTTCTTAAGCCCCTGAAGAAAAAAATGAACAGATCATAGTACTGAATTCTTTTAACCTTAATTCACACTTTCAAAACATCAATGGAATCCTTAAGTCTGCATAAACAAATAAAAAGTTGCTTTAGGTGGTGAACTTGAGGGTATGAAGAATAAAGAATGAGAATTTGGGGAATTCATAGATCACTCTTATTTCATCATCTCCTTATTTCATGGATCCAGAAAACCGAAAATAGTTTCAGAAGGAGAATTGTGTTGAGCCATTAAGATTTTACATTATTTTAACATTTAAAAATTTTTTATTTTATAGTGCTACCACAAAAGATGTGAGAACAAAAGCCTTGAAAATTCATAGAGAGAAAATTCTTAAGAAAAGACTTTTCTAAAATACAAAATAAAATTCAGGAAATTAATAAATAACAAGGGTCTGGAAGATGACTTGGTGTGTGAAGTCCATACTGTGCCACAGGAGGACTTAGGTAAGGTCCTCAGTACCAGTGCAAAGAGCAGCATAGTGGGCACCTAGAATTCCAGTCCTGGCTGGTTGGCAGTGTTCTCCACGGTCTGGAGAGCAATCTATGATATTTATACTTTTAGTTTCAAGAGAGTGAGCCCATTAATTAGATAGCAAGCAGGAGCGAAAGAATAACACAGCAAGAATCAGACAGGTAGCAACAGCACAGTGGTTGCAAACGTCATTAAGTCAAGAGTTTACAACATTCCTTGGAGATGATTGTATTAATCTGATTGAGAGAGTAAACATTGATAATATCTCATCAAATCAGAAGCTTACAAACACGCAGCAGAAATTGAATGTAGTTGTTGACTTCCTGATTAATCTCTCTGAGGATGACCTTACCATAGCTAAACTTCTTACTACTCATTCCTCCTGCAAGCATTTTCTACTTTGAGTAAACTATAATTACCACTATTGAGAATATTTTGCCTTCTGGGTTTTCTGAAGGACTTGTTCTCAATATCCTTAAGTGCTTTTTCTCTTTTCCTGTTACTAAAGATAAAGGGTCAGCATGATCCAAAATACGAGTTTTGGAGGCATTTGACATAAACATGCTGAATGCTTGATGTTTGTTGTTGGATTTTAGTTCTATCATCTATCATTTATCTATCTATCTATCTATCTATCTATCTATCTATCTATCTATCTATCTATCTATCTATCTATCTATCTATCCTCTTTGGGGGCCCACTACCTAGCTCCCAAATGAATACATGGTGACTTATGCTTACGAATGCCTGGGTTTAGCTTACCTTGTTTCTAGCAAGCTTTTCTAACTTAAATTATCCCATTTCTCTTTATCTGCATTGTGCCTCTGGGCTTTTTACCTTCTTTTCATTCTATATATCTTTCTTTCCCTCTTATTCTGTGGCTGGCTGTGTGGCTGCCCACTGGTGTGTCCTTTTCTTTTATTCTAGCTCCTCCCTCTTTTCTCAACTTAGATTTTTCCTCCAGTCTATTCTCTCTGCCTGAAAGCCTGCGTGTTTCTCACTTTTAAGTTGGTCATTCGGCTTTTTCTTAGACAAAACAAATGTTTTAGGCAGACACAGTAACACAGCTTTACAGAGTTAAACGAATGCACATAAAAGAATGCAACTCATATTTGCATCATTAAATTATTCCACAGCATAAATGAATACAACAGAGCTTGGCTTTGAATTTTTTTTACTTGTGAGGAGAGGGTCCCACTTGCAGAGTCAGCTTCTCCGTGAACTTTTACAGAACCTACCTGTTTACCAATAGACTGTGTATTATAGGCAGAGCTAAGGGATTCCAGGGGATTGTTACTTAGCCTGTCTAGTCACACGGTGAGCTCCAAGTACAGTGAAAGCTATTAGATTTATATATACAAGCCCCCATCTCAGTGCAACAGCAATAATCAAAGTTAAAGATGCTAACAATTTGAGGAGTGTTGGGTGGTACTAGGAGTTGGAGGGAGAGAACATGGAATGATTTGGAAGGACAAAAGGAAAAAAGAGTTAAATATATTTTAATTAAAATTAATAAAAAGAAAAGAAGGTAAATGGCCATAGAACTAGGCACCCCATGTAGTATAGAATTCTGGTCTGCATGCATACATCTATAGTTGAGAGCACACATACGCATGCACATGCAAACACACACACACTCCAGGTGACAGTTTTTTCTAGGGATTCCAGTACTCTGTATTTATAGTCTCCTTTAGGAAAATGTTCTATCTAAGACCTCAAGGCTCACTAATACTGCCATTGTGCTGATTCTCAACCTGCATTATATTCTTTTTTTTAATAATT
>NC_022031.1:44877767-44896592 GCF_000317375.1 Microtus ochrogaster
CCACCCTTAAGATCCCGATTTTTTGCCTGGCAATCTTGTCTACTTCCCCTACCCAGGAGGATAGCTATATGTTTTTCTTTGGGTTCACCTTCTTATTTAGCTTCTTTAGGATATCAAAATAAAGACTCACTGACCTTTCTTTGTGGCTAGAAACCAATTATGAGTGAGTACATCCCATGTTCATCTGCATTATATTCTTTTCACTTTGGAATACTGCTGTAGAAAAGAAAGACTGACCACAGTTAACTCTCTATTCTCCTTGTCCTTTCCTTTGGACTGAATTGTGTCCCAGATTCATATACTGAAGCACAAAATCCCAAGGTGAAGGTATGTATAAAGGGAATCTTTTAGAGATAATGAAGCTTAGATGATGTCATGCTATAGGTTTTGATAATGAGGTTAGTGCCCTCATGAGAACAGACATCAGAGACCCCTTCTTCTCTCTTGTTCTATAACAGGAAGCTTCCATCAGCAGGTCTTCAGCAGGGGGAAGCCATGCTGATACACTATCTTGGATCCCAAACATTAAAACTGTAAGAAAGTAAATTTAGTCTGTGGTATACTGCTAAAGGTGCTTATTATGATTCATTTATCAAGTGTCTCTCCAAAAGACTAGTCTGGTGATGGTCTAGTTCCCAGTGTAACTATGTTCAGAGATGTAGCCCTGAGAGAAGATTGGTTCATGAAGGCTTTGATTTCATGAATGAATTAATCCATCGGTGTATACATAATTTGATAAAATTAAAAATTGATGTAAGAACAAGAAGGCAAGGACTGGTTGGAGGCAGTGGCCCCCGGGGTAATGTCTCTGAAGGGTATATCCTGTCTTCTACTCCCTCCACTTCACCCTCTTTGATTCCTGGGTGCAGTAAGACACTTTGTTCTGTCACACCCGGCCACGGTGATGCTCTGTCTCAGCATTGCTCAGAAATGAGACTGGTCAATTGTGAAGTTTAACTTCTACAGCTAAGAGGGAAAATGGTCCCTCACAATTGCCTTAACAGAAACTGTCAATGTGATAACTTTGCAGCCAATAGATAGACTATCTAAGCAAATGAAGATGACTGTGCATTTCCTGCAGTTGAATTATGGCTAACTTCCTTGTCTTTATAATCTGGAGCATAGACAAAGCCTCACAATAAATAATTACTAAATAAAACATTGCTGAATTAATAAATGCCAATTTTAGGCCAGACTGTCAAAATTGTCTCATACCTTAAATACACCAGTCAAACTTATCAGGTCTTGAAGGCCTACACAGAGGACAGACCCTAATATCTACAGTGATGAACTGTACTGATATGGAATAAGCATAGCCTTATTTTTAGATTAACCTTGATGTTGCAGTTGAAATTCTATTAAATATTAGAACATGGACTATCTATTAATTTTTACTTATTATCAGAAAAGACAGTAACAGCTTTGAAAATATGACCAATCTGAAGTATTGATGAGATTTTTGTTAAAGATTAACAATAAACAAAACAAATTAATTAAGTTTTTACTTTCAGAAAAATCAAAGAATCTCCTCTGATGTCTTGTAAAAGCAAAGGCATAGGCCCTTGTACTCAGCATCACAAGAAGTATCACCTGGCTCCTCCTATTCCCTTAATTACAAAACTTTTGAAGATTGGTTTCATATGTTATTTTCCCTTCAATTCTTTATTTTTAATTTCTGCTTCACTGCCCAGAATTTTCAGATATTTTTAGTAGCAATTTATTTTTGTAATCCAGGTTTTTCCACTTGATGATAGTGGTTCTCTGCTTTATTACCCATGGACCAATCTCATTTCTTTCCTATATATCAGGTCCCTATGTACCCTGGAGGGTGTTCAGAATTCATTACTGTTGTTCAGAATCTATTACCTGGAGTTGTGCTTTTTAGGGATAGTCACTTATCTTTGCCTCGGAGCCTTGGGTTAATATGTGATTCAAGTAGCAAAGGCCAAGCCAATCAAAACAAAACTCCTTAAATACAAGCCTCTATTATTCGTGTGCCTCTTAGGGTACTAAAACTGTTAATTTTATTAATGTGGAGTGTGATTTACATTTTCAGAAATTGCTGGAATCTCTGTTAGGGAAAAACAGGATATACAGTTGAGATGGCAGTGTTAGGGCTTCTCAATGGTATGTGTGTTTGTTACTTTTCCTTTACTGTCGATTAGTGGGCACATCATGGAACATTTATCACATGCATGACTCTATTATTCTATTGTAAATATATCCCATCTATCCAGGTAAAGACATCAATAAACATGACACACTCCAGTCCTAAATGGTGTGCCAACAAAAGTGATCTTAGGTGATCAGGGAAATGGCGGTAATTAGAAAAATCATTCTGGTTTAGGTAACCCAGGCAAGAGAGACAATAATGAATGTGCTCAATTATAAGTGGACAGGCTACAATCCATAGATCCCCACAAAGAGGGCTCAAAGGTAGATGCATGGATCTTCCTGGGAAGGCAAATAGCATAGATTTTATGGGTGTACTTGGGGCAGGTGGAGGAACAGAAGCGATTGGATGGGGTGAGAGAGAAAGAGGGAGAGAATCCTAGACTGTCATTGGGGAGCTTTGGGGATTGATGTAGAGACCTATAACAGTGTAAAGTCACTACAAGAGGGACCTTAGTAAAAGTTATCTAATAATAGGAGCTATGGATTCTGAACCATGTATCTTCTATAGTCAGGCAAGTCTCCCAGCAGCAGTTCTGAGACTTTAACCCTGCCACAAAACCTTCAACCTATAATATATCCTGTCTGTAAGATGTGCTGGGACAATGATAGCACAGAACTTTTGGGAGTGGCGTTTCCAAGACTGACCCAACGTAAGGCCCTCACCTCTAGAGGGACGCCTTTTCTGACACTGTCTAAATGGCCAGGAAGCAGAGACTGGAGAGTCTAGAGATCCGGGGTAGATCAAATATGACTGACAAAAAGCAAAACAAAACAAAAAAGATTCAATGAAATGATTTCTAATGATATTTTGCAAATGTTTTTGTAACATGATTGAGCATCTTTTGGATATATTCCCAAGAGTGGTATTGCTGGATCCTGAGGTAGGTTGATTCCCAATTTTCTGAGAAACTGCATGTTGATTTCCAAAGTGGTTGTACAAGTTTGCATTCCCACCAGCAATGGATGAGTGTTCGCCTTACTCCATATCCTTTCCAGCATAAGTTATCATTAGTGTTTTTGATCTTAGCCATTCTGATAGGTGTAAGATGGTATCTCAGAGTGGTTTTGAGTAACATTTTTCTGATAGCTAAGGAAGTTGAACATGTCCTTAAGTACCTTTTGGCCATTTGAAATTCTTCTGTTGAGAATTCTCTGTTTAGTTCAGTACTCCAGTTTTTAATTTGGTTATTTTGAATGTTTCTAATTTCTTAAGTTTTTTACATATTTTGAATATCGGTCCTTTGTCTGATGTGGGATGATGAAGATCTTTTCCCATTCAGTAGGTTGCCTTTTTGTCTTATTAACTGTGTCCTTTGCTTTACAGAAGCTTCTCAGTTTCAGGAGGTCCCATTTATTTATTGTTACTCTTAGTGTCTGTGCTACTAGTGTTGTATTTGGACTTGAGTTTTGTACATTGTGATAGATATGGATCTTTTTTCATTCTTCTACATGTTGACATCAAGTTATGCAGCAACATTTGTTGAAGATGCTTTCTTTTTTCCATTGTATAATTTTAGCTTCTTTGTCAAAAATCAGGTGTTCATAGGTGTGTGGATTTATATCCATGTTTTCATTTCAATTTCATTGGTCAATGTCTTTGTTTTTATGCCAGTACCAAGTTGTTTTCATTACTGCAGCTCTGTAATAGAGTTTGAAGTAAGGAATGGTATTGTCTCCGGAAGTTCCTTTACTATATAGGACTGTTTTGGATATCCTGTTTTTTTTTTTTTTGTTTGTTTGTTTTTCCATATGATGTTGATTATAATTCTTTCAAGGTCTGTGAAGAATTGTGTTGTGATTTTGATGGGGATTGTACTGAATCTATAGATTGCTTTTGATAGGTTGCCATTTTTACTATGTTGATCCTTCCTATCCAGGAGCATGGGAGATCTTTCCATTTTCTGGTATCTTCTTCAATTTCTTTCTTCAAAGACTTGTGAAATAGGGAGCTTGTTTTCTTCTTGGCAAAACTGTCTTTTAAGCAAGGAATTGTCAATGCTTTGACCACTGACAAAATGCAGAACAGAACAAACAGGATACAAGAAAAAATACTGTCAAACCTTGCCAAGACAGGGTGAGACTCTTTTGAAAAATTTTCCGTCTCTGAAAATGGTCTCTCAGTTACTCTAGGCCTTAGCCAAAGTTGTTTGCTCCAATGCTGCAAATGAGACTTTGGGCAATTGCCCAGAAAGCCAGTTGTCTCTCTCATTTATTGCACATTTTAGAAGAAGCTGCTTGATTGCACTTCCTGCCTACTCAAGTAATAGTATCCCTCTTCTCAGGTTTTTGATGGGATTGAAGATTAGATAGTTACACTTACTTCCCTCTTATAACTTAGTCAAGCCATTTCTAATAAAAGACATAGACTCCTTAGGATAGAATAATTTTTGAAACATTTAGCATGTGTTTCTTGTTTGATATTGTTTATGCTGGTTTTTATTCTAATTTTTATGCTTGATATTTGGTCTTATTGTATATAGTTTTATATTAGGCTTAGAATTCTTATATTTTTGGTTGTGAGTCTAACCTTTAAAGGCTGAGCCATCTCTCCAGCCCCAGAGTTCTTTATTTAAACAAAAGTGGGAGGTTATGTGGGAACACCTTAAGCCAGTAGCCTTTTAAGATACCAGCTCACTTGTGTGTCGCCTCTTATAAATGTCAGCATAAAGAACATGCTCTCTCTCTCTCTCTCTCTCTCTCTCTCTCTCTCTCTCTCTCTCTCTCCTGGCTTCTGGATTTGGTTCCTGTTCCCTGTTCATGGAGAGAACTCTGATCTGTGAGTCTACCCCTAAATAAATAACCCTTTTATTATACTCAGTTCTGAGATAGTGTGAGATAATTTTTGTAGCATCTACCTGCACATCCACAACCAAGACCCAGGCTGATCCAGGGGAGCCCAACAGGAGATGGGAGGAAGGATTGTAGGAGCTAGAGGGTCCAAGGACACCATGACAAAAGAGCCCACAGAAGCGGTTAATACTAATTAATAAGTAAATAAGTACAGCCACCAACACATAGGTAGTTGAAATTAAGATCACTTGCAAAAGATAGCCCTTTATATTTATGAGTTTTAGAACTATTTCATAAACTAGATATCTTGAGCCTTCCTGTAAAACAAGAAAAAAATAAGATTCTTGTATCATGATGACCTGTATTTAATTTTAAGGTTTTTGTTTTTAAAGTTTCCTTTGTTTGTTTTATCCCCCAAGCAATTTATAGCAGAAAAAAAAACATTTACTTTAAAAATTCTTGGCGTAGTGTCATTGACTCATGTCTGTGATTCCATTATTTTTGAGGCAAAGGCAAAGGGATTGCTATGAATTAAAGGCTAGGATTCTTGTAGAACAAGACGTGTGTTTGAAATAAGTTTCATGTTTGTGACAGAGAGGAGATTGTTATTTATGTGTAGTGTCTTCTGTTGGGACTAATGAGTCCTGGCCTTCTGCTGCTCTTCCCTCCTAGAACCTTCTAATTAAAGTTACTAGAAGCTGTGCCTCGCTTAGAGGATCAGAGGATGGGATTTTCACCTGTTGGCCATTGACTGCAGTGTATTTAAGCCTACAAGGTGCTAATAAGGAGAGGCTTTGGTACCAGTGATTGAAGGTCTGTGTGTCACTCCGTCTCTGCATGAGTATTCTCAACCTCCAGCCCCTTTCCCGAAGCTCGCGAACTGGGGTCTAGGGCATAGTGAGAAGACCAGACCCGGGCCGCGATGCTCGGCAGTCTTCGACAGTAATGGTTTTACTGACTCTGTTGTGTGAAAAAAAACATTTCCAAAGCTTTTATTCTTTGATGAGACATGAGTAGGATTTCTGGTTTTAGAATCCTATATTTTTACTCTTTTATTTACTTGATTGTGTTTATTTATATGAGTACTGTTGAGACTGTACTTACAGAAATATAAGCTATATTTGCGAAGACATTTTTCATTTTCATTAACAGAAAGGGTCAACTCCCCTCCCACCCCAAAAGTAACTCAAACAGACCAATGACTTATCCCCTTAACTTTAGGAAAAGAAAAAAAAAAACTCTGCTCAATCCAAACCACATTCACATATGACATTTATATAAAGAAATAACCACACATAATCCATAAAAAAGGAATACAAGAACCTCTTCAGTCACTCTACTGGGATCGGTATGCAGGGACAGAAATAGAAATGCATTGTGTATACCATAAAAATTAACCTTTGGGGTTTTGTTCACAGCAGGTTATCAAGTCAAATACTGTGTCCTGAAATTTTTTACGACTGTTAATAACAGCCCATAGTTAGGCTCACCATGACAAACCTGATTAATTTTCATGCTTCAGAGTAGAAATGGATTGGTTCAGGGAGAGAAACAAATTTCCCATTAACAGGATTTGGTCTTGACTTTGTGTTTTTATCACCTTCTGGGCATACCCCGTTATTTTAGAAAACCTGAAAGAGATCACTTTCGAATTCAAGAGAGAGTGAGGCAATCAGTAATCATTCATTCACTGTGTTGGCCTCCGAGAAGAGATTGGTAAGTTTGCAGCCTGTCTGTAATGAATACTGCGTTAGAATTTGGGGGCAGTTCAGGCACTCTAAGTCTCAGATATTTTTCCCATTGAAGTGTGACTATTAGGAGTAGCTGTCCTATCTAAGTATTGTGGGAATTAGACAATGAGGAATGTAAAGCATTTGCCCCTGGGCTTGGCACCAAGGAGGCATTCAACAGACAATACTACCAATTACGCCAGCACGTTTGTAGTCGCTTTTTAGAAAGAGCATAAATATCATTCTTATCATTAGTTATAAATCTAAAATAATCAGCACCATTAAGAAAATACATTCAAATCATACTGATTGCTGGATTTTATTAACCATTGGGCTCATAGAATTTCAATTGCGATTGTTAGCGTTTTTCTCTTTGCAGTAAATAAAATCGTTATTGAGCCTATCTGGAGTGGTTTGAGACCACATCTTACAATCTTTAGCATTTTAAAATGTTGCCATTATTTTAATAAATAAATATTTAAGACAATAGACTCTGTAATATAACTTAATTTAAAAGCTAAATATTAGATTAGTTAAGTTTGGAGAGATGTGCTAATTCTCCGATTGTGAAAGCCTTTGAACTAAAGTGATTCCAATTGCTCTGCTCGGTGGTGGGATAAAGAAATAATTTCTATTTTAAAGTGCAATCACTTTGAATATAATCTTAAGGATCTTTATTAGTGAGTAATCTACAAAAGTCTGGACCAGTGGGCAGTTAGATTCTAAGGTGTCATGCCCCTGTTTTAGATTTTTTGACTATGAATCTAGAAGTTTAACACAGAGGCTCACATGCTCCTTTGAAGTCACCATTTCACCTTTTCAGTTGCTAGTTTACAGATTAATTATCTCTACTACGCTGTGATTTTTCTCCTTTGCATATATGCTCATTTCATATTTTCATAAAGGTTCCTTTAATCTATCAATTTCAAAGTGAGTTGTATGAACATGACCGCTTTTCTTTCTTGTCTCCAGAGGTAATAAATAGATATCACCTATACATTCCTTGTGAGGAAAACCTCTGCAGGAATTCTTGTTTATTTCCCTTTGTGAATTTGCCTCTCAGCAGTCTAAGTCTGATGGAGATGAGCAACCTCTGCTAATTTCTACAGGTATCTCTCTCAGGCATACATACAAAGTGAGAACACAGTGAGTCACCATTTCAAGAGTCATGAAACAGAAGACAATCAGCAATTGATTGCAGTTTCAGGAACATTATTGTCCTCTTCTGAAGTCCTTACTCCAAATCCATTCTGGGACCCTCTTCCCTCTTTCCTGTGGCTCTTAGATGGGTGAGAATGATGCTTAATTTGGATTCTACAAATTAAGCAGTTGTAATCATTTAAAAATATCTTTATAGCTATAATTAATATTTAAATCTAATATTTTGATAGAATTGAACTTATTGAATCTTATTCACTAAAAGCTTTTATTTTATAAAAGCTAAACTTTCAAGATAATTTTTATTAAAAAATCAACATTATAATATTTATAAAGTTCTAAAACTGATATGATTTTAGACAGAACCCATAATCCTAATAAATTAAGTATTTTTCATATTTCCTTCTAGCTTGAATCCATTTGGAGATGTAAATTTATATGCTAGTTACAATGTTGAAGAATTGTTCCATGTAAAAAATTGTTTAGATATCCTTCTGTATTTATGACTTGTTAAAAAAAATTGCATAATATTAATTTAAATTTTTAGCTAGGACTCATTCTCTTAATAGTAACAAATAGGGATTTTATTGATTTTTTTGACATTTATGTATTCTGCTCTCTTGGGGCTGGTTATTTAACATTTTATATACTCTTCCTAAGTAACTCAAGGTTAACTTATCCTAAGCAGATTTTTAGTGCATGAGACGTTTGCCACTCGTGAGGTGGAAGCTTAGAGGTATGATATACTCTTATCACACTACATATTATAATAAAAACTGACTTAGTATTTCATGCAAAATGCAGTATGCTTACATATTTATAGAGATGCTTAATCCCACATCTAAGTTTTATTTATTATTTGTATTGCCTCTACATATATTATAAGCTATCCATGACAGTTATCTACTTTTTAAAAGAGTCTGGGCTGGAGAGATGGCTCAGAGGTTAAGAGCATTGCCTGCTCTTCCAAAGGTCCTGAGTTCAATTCCCAACAACCACATGGTGGCTCACAACCATCTGTAATGGGGCCTGGTGCCCTTTTCTGGACTGCAGGCATAGACACAAAGAGAATATTGTATACATAATAAAAAATAAATATTTCAAAAAAGGAGTCATGATGTTGTAAGAAATAGAAAGCGAATAAACTTTTATTTTTATATTCATTTACCATTTTTGATTCATTTCTTGAATTTCTGGGAATTTTAATCTTTAGGATTTTCAGAAAGAATATTACTGATTCTTTGACTTACTGTTAATATAGACATGGACCTTCATAGAAACCTATCTCTATTTGGAAAAAATATGTGGTAAAAGACAGAGCAGAGAAGTTCTACTAGGATTTACCTAAGTTGTAAATTGAGAGTTATTAATGTGTTATGGAATTTTTTCCCCAAGATTAATTTTTTTTATGAGAAAAGGAAAAAAAAAGTTTCCCCCACCTCCCAGCCTCTTATTTCCCTCCCCCTCCTCCCACCCTTCTCCCCCTCCCCCCACTCCTCTCCTCCTCCCTCTCCAGTCCAAAGAGCAGTCAGGGTTCCCTGCCCTGTGGAAAGTCCAAGGTCCTCCACCCTCCGTCCATGTCTAGGAAGGTGAACATCCAAACTGGCTAGGCTCCCACAAAGCCAGAACATGAAGTAGGATCAAAACCCCAAGGACAATGTGTTATGGAATTTTAAACTGTATGATATGACTTACAGCCTTGATCTTTTTATTATAATGTTTAGCCATATGCTTAGTTTTAATACAGTTGTACACTATTTGAAGTTAATTAGGAGGACATCACCCCTTTTCCTCCTCCAGGTCCATTCACTCCTGTTCTTTGTCTTGGAGAGTTGACGATACAATTGACTTAGTTCCACTGTCTATCTGATTTAGTTAAGGATGAGCCAAGTAGTTTGTTGATGGATAAGTGGCAAGTGTAGTATGGCTGCATCTTGAAATCGCCTTTTTGTGTTTTCATAATTTGGCTGTCTCTTTCTGTAGACCAATTTTCAAGATTATTCCCAAACCTTCTTCTACATTTGTCTTGGATATAGGACTGGTGACCGTCACTGTGCCCCAAAAGTACTTCAGTACTTGTGATTTGGCTTTATGCTTTAAACTAACACACACACACACACACACACACACACACACACGTTATTTTTACTTATTTGTTAATATGCTCTTCACTGGGATCTCGCTATTTATCATGAATAATATGTACCTTCTGTTTGCTTATGGAACCACAAGTACCACAAATACAATTGGGCAAATTTATCTACCTATGTTCTTATCTATTTCTCTATATCTCTTATCTATGTATCTATCTTTAAATAAACTGAAAGAGAAAGAGAATTATATGAGTCCCAAAGATTACTAATAAAGGATTTAGTCACATTATTATATTCTGTCTTTCATTTTTTTATCATCTATATCATTTCTCTATAGATACTTACACACATTTGTTTCAAACTCAGTTGGGTTTGTGTTTTCTTTTTTCTCCTTTAAATACATATTTCTTTTATTTTTGAAATTATGATATAGTTATTCTTCCTATATTTCTGCCCCCAAACCTTTTAATTACACCTCCTTGCTTTTTTTCAAATTCATGGCCTCTATTTTTTTAATCATTATTTCATAATCTATATCGTCTATCTATATTTATATCTATATCTATATGTGTGTACCATATATGTAACCTATACATAAATAGGTAACAACAAATAAGACATATTGCACATTAGAAATATATACATGAACTAATAGATAGATCTGTATAAATGTCTAAATATATGAGTACAACCATCTCATTATAATTTTACATGTGTGTTCATCTTCAGGGCTGACCATTTGATACTGGATAACAAATTATTGTGCCTTTGTCTGAAGAAGACTTCATCCAGTTCTCAGCATTTCTTAGCAGTCTACAATTTTTTTGTGTGTGTATGCTTCAGCCTCTCAGGCTTCCCTTTATATAAGTTAGTATGGCTTTTGTTGTTGGTTTTGTTCAGCTCATGCATAGGTAGCTATGTTGGTGAGACTTTATGCGTGTACCTTTTGTTCATCTTCCTATGTTGAAATGTAGTTTTCTAAATTTTAAATTTTTCAAAGAAAAATTACTCTGTAAACTCTTGGTGTTTGTAAGATATTGGGACCACTGAAACATTTGAGATTAAAGAAATGTGAATGAATACGTAAAAATAGATTAGTAGATTCAATTACTTGTAAATAGTTGTTTGCTGCCTTCTGTGTTTACAATTAGCTCCAGCTTCCTCAACTACGAGTGAGGGGGAGCAGGAAACTTTAATGAAACAATCCAAAACACTTATTACTTCGGGTGTAGATGTGCTCCACCATAATTAATCCTGCACGTGGTAGTTTAGGGGCCATTAAACTGAGACTCAATTAGACTGAAGATCACAGAGATATAAATTACTCACTAGAGACTTGATATAACCAACTAGAAAGTAGTTGAAATTTGTTGTGCTATTCTAGTTGCCTTGCTAAGCAAATATTCCCAGAACAAATTATTATAACAAAGCCTTTGGAGACCTTCATAAAGAAGAGTAACGGTGATATTTCCAATCATCAATGAACTACAAAATTTGCAAATACGGAGTTACACTATGAACTCATATGGCAGGTTTATGAGTTTTTTTTTCTGTCTTTATGTCTGTTCACCTCTTGATGTCTTGGTGACATGGAGACCAAAAGAGTACACCTAGAGTTACATATGATTGTAAGCTTCCATGTGGGTGATGAGAACAAAACCTATTTCCTCTTGAAGAACAGCCAGTTCTCATAACTGGTGTGCCATATCTCTAGCCCCCAAATTACTATTTATGTTTTTGAAACCTGATTTGCTAGTGTGAATTAATATTTTTCTTCCCTAAATGAATAGTGTTTTATGTGTGCTCCCTTTTTTATGTTGTGTTCTTCTTGTACTGATTCTTTTTCTTTGTTTCCTTTTTTGTTTTTGTTTTTTGCATGTGTGTGTTGCAGTTTCTGTTACCAGATTTATGATATTTTGTGAAATATTTAGTGTTTGGCCTTCAAAAATACTATATTTTTCATAATGTATAGGAAGGAATAAATAGATGTCTCTTCTCCTAAGACTTTTCTTGGGTTTATTTCATTCCACACTGAAGCAGAATAGTGGAAAAAAATCGTCCCTTGACTTACATTTTATTAAATAATGGTGATCTTAGTTGATGAACTTAAGAAAATTAAAAAGTTGAATTTGAATTATTCCTTTATTTTAATCTGTGTTTATTCAACAAATCAATCATATTGGTCCTGTCACCAGAACCTATGAAGTGCATTATATTCTTTCCACATATAAGTGTTATATAAAATTTATATTCATATCTTCAGTAGAATTGGGGAACGATCTAAGTAGTATCACTCCTTGGTTTCCACTCCCCTCCATTTCCTAAGAGGAACAAGATCTGTGAAGCCATTCTTCTTAAAGCACGCTACCGTTGGTCTCAGTAACACTGTGCCTTTCCCCAGTAATTTGTTCTTTTCAGCGTGGATCCTCCTAGAGTTCATGGATGGAAATTTTTATCCCCAGTGGAGTGATGTCAAGAAGGCCTTCAAGAGATGGCACCTAGTTAGAGAACACAAAAATGGGGTCTTCTTTATCCTCTAGTTCCTGTCTTACCACGACTTTTAGGTATAGCATGAACAGCAGGGACACCCTCACCAGAACCAACACCATACTGTTTGAATGTATAGCTTTTCATATCAAAGAGGTAAATCAACCTCTTCCTTGTTCACATTGCCAAGGCACTAATACTTCTTAACAGAAACAACCAATGAGCTGACACAGCCTCCATGTGTAATGAAAGTATTCCTTGGTGTGTGGGTCCTTGTGAAGAATAAAATATGGGACACTAAAACAGAAACACACAGGATGCTTGCTTTTCTGAGAAATGTTGCTCTCATTTCTAAGAGTTAGTTTGTGGATATCTTCCAGTCTTTCCTTACCTCTAAGCAATATGAAAGATAGGCTTTCATTAAGGGCATGAGAAGCTACATGTAAGTGCAAACTTCTGCAAAGAGGGAAACTTTTTTTGCATCTTTATTGTTAGTTTTTGAGCTGTGGAAAGCATTAGGAAAGAGGAAGCAGTGGTATCAGAAGTGAGATGGATAAACTGTTCTTCAGTAGCTTCCTTGGCTATGAAAAATGAAAGCTGTAATATAGGGAAAGACAATTTGTGGAGCTGAGGTGAAACACACATTTTTTTTTCATATCTTAAATTCTACTGGAGTATTGTCAAGAATATTTTGTTCCTTTTATTTTCTTTAACTTATCACTTGTCCTGCAGCGTAAGTGAAAGAAACAAACCGTACTGAAGAGCACCAAATCCATTCTCACTTGTGCCTTAATAGCATGATTGATGGGATCCCCCCTGGCTGGACTCACGTCTTTCTTAAGGGTCAAGTAAACACTTGAGACTGAAAATTCATTAGAAATTATTTCCTAGAGGGGAATAATGGTTACACTCAGGCAGAATGGAACAAATTAGAGATTCTGGATGATTTGTGCACCCTGAGTTGTTTTCTATTGCGCTTTCAGCTAGGGGGAATTTAAAAAGAAGAAAGTATGTTACTGCAAGAAATTGAATGTAAACAGCATTTTATTTTGTTTTATCTTATTTGAAAAGCTATGATACCATAATAAAAATTTATTTGATAATGATTCTGTTTTTCCATCAAATGACACCAACAGTACAAAGATCTATGCCTCAAAATGACTATTAAATATAAGAAAGCCTTAAAACTGTATTGGCAGTCTTTTTTTTTTGTTGTCGTTGTTGTTATTGAACTAAAAAAGAAAGACATGATGTTCAGTCTGTATGTCAAATAAAATCCAACCAGGACAAACGAAGTATACAAAGTAAGACTTCATTAACATTATTTTTTTTGAGATGGGGTTTCTATTTAGCTTTGCAGCCTGTCCTGGAACTAGCTCTTGTAGACAAGGCTCTCCTCAAAATCACAATGATCTGCCTGCCTCTGCCTCCTCAGAGCTGGGATTAAAGGTGTGTGCCACCACTGCCCGGCAACATTAAAATTTTAATGGTATACTTCTCCTAGAGAAAAAATTGAGTAAGTAAAAAATATACCACCTTATTTACAAAATCCCATCAATATCTATATTATTATAAGATATTATAAGTTATATAACATTATAACTTTTATACATTTTTGCAACACAATGACAACATTGAACAACAGTTATGGGTTGGCTAGACATTTGAATACTCCAAGAATAATATTTTAAGAGATAAACTAAACATACAAATTGGTAACGTTTGTGTTAGTGAAAGGGCACTGATTCCTGAGATTATATAAACTTCATGCAGTGTATAGTAAATCGCTCATGTAAAAGGTCGCAGGTGACTTGATGCTAATTTTTATTACCAACATAAATTAATAGTGTTGCTTGTATTGGTGTTTGGTGAATTATATCTGGGGTGGCACTTTATTGTTCTTGGCTTGGAGAATTAAAAATTACAAATTTGAGAAAAAGATTCTTTTTAAAGTTGTTTTAAGTAAAATATGAGCTTGGGTGCAAAGATTCATGGTGTTAATTACAATGATGTACATTTGTCTGGAAACTCATGTTTGACAGATGAAAAAAAAAACTTGTATTTCTATTAGATGAAAATTGTCACCAGATAAGTTGGGGCTTTGGGACATAGTTGGGTAGTGATAATAATTTATTACTTGAACATAATATTTTAAAAGTGAGATAGGACTACATCCTATATAAACTTAACATCTAGATAAAAAATACAGTGTGCTTTGGCCATGGAATTAGAGAGAAAACCAAGTTAAAAATGTCTAAAGAAGGAGCAGCATTAGCTCTTCTTTTTATACAGATTGCAAATAATTTAAAACATTAAAATGTGAAAAGAAACACAGGCGGAAAATCTTACACTTCTTTTCCCTAGAACTATAAATTATTTAAACTTCTTAAATTTCAACAGCAGATCATGCGAGGAGTACTCATATTGTCCAATTACTTAGTCACCTTTTAAAATTAAGAATGGTGAGAAATTAAGTTAAAATTTCATAAAAATCTCTTTTAGTTTTGGAACAGTAGTGAAATCTTATTCTGTAAAGACAATATTATAGCTTCGTCTGACCAGTTTGGAAGTACAATATTTAAAACAATGATGTGTAATACTGAAAACTAGCCAACCGACACAAAATTATCAAAAAAAAAAAAACAAAAACAAACCAAGAATCTATCAACTAGTAGCTGGGCTGTAACTATTGGATTGAACAGTAACTACCAATACAAAGCAATAGGCTACTGATAATGGACAAGCTCAGAAGTGATTCTTGAAAATATCTTGTCAAGAGAAAGAACATGCTTATATAATTTATAACTTCATTTGAATGAAATTGTTGGAAAACTCAGTATTTGAGATAGAATTTCAATCAATGTTTATTTTTAATTTCAGCTCAGACTTATTGTCAAATGCACATCATGGGATGATGAGAATATATTAAAAATATCATGGTGATGGTTGTATAGCTATAAATACTTACTAAATTATTGATTTGCAAGCTTAAAATTAACTGCCTTACAGTAATTTAAAAAAAATGCCTCATTAGGCTGGGTAGTGGTGGTGAACACCTTTAATCCGAGCACTTGGGAAGAGAGGCATGCAGATCTCTGTGACTTAGAGGCCAGACTGGTCTACAGAGTTGTTGGGGGAGGCTCTTTTTTTCTTCCCAGTCATCCAGACTTGAAATAATCACACAGAAACTGTATTATTTGTAATACTGTTTGGTCAGTAGCTTCAGCATATTTCTATATTACTCTTATATCTTAACTTAACTCATTTCTATTAATCTGTATATTTCCATGTGGCTATGGCTTGCCAGATAAAGTTCCATCCAGCGTCTGTCTCTGGCAGGGCTACATGGCTTCTCCCTGACTTTTATGAGCATTCAGTTTAGTTTTCCTGCCTAACTCTACTCTGCCCTATCACAGGCCAAAGCAGTTTCTTTATTCATTAACCAATAAAAGGAACACATATACAGAAGGACTTCTTACACCAAAGAATGAGTTCTAGAACAGCCAGGGTTACACAGAGATTATTGGTCTCAGAAAACCAAAAGAAAAAAGAAGCCTCATTATAACTTTTAAATAAGTAATAATTTTCTGAGGTTTTGCTATAGCTAAACCAAATAAAATGTATAAATGGTCAGAAAACATATTTCTAACATAATATACACATGTATTATGGAAGGAAGAGCCACAAACTCTAACATGTTATTTTTTATTCTAGACTAATCCTTGCTGAAGCAGAAAATGGAACATAGTGGTTAAAGTTGTAGAAATTTCTGCTTCCAAATATACCCAGTTCTGTGGCTATGTGCTGACTGTAAATGTGTTGGGAAAAAGAGAATCTTAGGTGAAATGGATCCAGTACTAGTTAAAAACAGGTCATTGAAACTTTGGCTGTAGCTTAACATGAGTGGATGAGGATTAAAGTTGGTGTGGACTGTGCTCAGAATCAACACTTCATATGACGTAATACAGTGTTTGCAAACACCACACACAATACTCATAATCCAATTAGAAACCAGCATGCCTATTTACAATCTAATTCTAATATCATGTGCTTCCAAAAATAAGTGCCATGCATCAGAAATAAAAGAGAAACAGATATTCTCATAGTAATAGGCAGATATTTTGATATTTTAAAGTTCTGAAGGCTTAAAGTTCTTAAGATTTAAAGTTGTTAAAGAATTAACAACTGCAATGAATTAAAAATAAGAAACATAACTTCCAAATGGAGTTCTTATCATGAAAATAATGTAAAAGGCAAAATCGTAATGGAAGGAAAGAAATTCTCATATTCAGAAAAATTGACTGGGAAGGTTTAATGCTAATGGTTGAAATCTCGGAGCTTAGACTTGGAAAAGTGCTAAAAATCTCAGAGTGAACAACTGTGCATAAACTGGTCCAGTCTAGAAAATAAATGAATAAAGTAGGACTGATGATGTAGGTCTGTAACCTCAGCTTTGAAGGTTGATGCAGGAGGATTACCTGTGTCACCGGATGAGTTCAAGGCCAGTCTGAAAATTGTAATAAGACCTTATTTCAAAAACTGAAAGTCCAAATTATTAAGAGCTGAGGATTTAGAATTCTGTAGATGATTAAGGCCTTATGCTTACTATGCAGTGCTGAAAAAGAGAAAATAAAATGTCAATTTTTATTCTAAAATGCTTCAGAATTCTACTTCTATCTACTGGGAATTGCTTGAATTATTTCATTAAAAACAGACAGGAAACGACCGACCCCTTCTTGCCCAGAAATTCTGAATACCACTATGTGGAAGGTCAGATGATTTTGCTTTCTTATGTGCCCTGTTACTTTTTTCCATATTAACATAAATGCCAATGAAATGTTGAGGCAAGGTTTGAACAATTAATTGGCATCTTCTCAGGAGCATATGGTAAAAAGAACAAAGTAAGTTTGGAGTTTCCCAAAGCCCCAGCCTAGAGATCAAAGCTCTATTTTTCATTGGCCCTGTGAGAGCCATTTCTCTATGCCGGGGTCTCCCCTGTACCTGCATTCTGAATGGTTTAGGATATTACTAAATATTTTACTCTTTTTCTTTTCAAAATGAAGCTATGGGGATTTTATAGAAGTCAGAGGATTTACTGAAAATAAAGATAGTTTTTCATGTGAGAGTCAATCGGAGTCATAGAAAAAGCAGACACAAACAAATGTGGGAGTTGTGAACTGTACCCAAAAGATATTTCATAGCTCTAGGGATTCTTCATATGAGAGAAACTTTGAACAATAGAACGTAAGGCAGCCAGATTTAAAAATGAAACAAAATACCAAAACCATGAGTTTGTCAAATCTCATGTTATAAAGTGCGTATCAAAAATTCATAATAAAAACTGCTCCAAAGCTTTGCAGTTGATTCATGTATAAAATCCACTTTTAAGCCCTTCTCTGTGAGTAAATAAAATGACTAAAGTTCTGGCATTGTTTTAAAATGTAGGCAGCTCTTTAAATTTAACTTATATATAGTGAGGTAGGCACAGAAATATCTTGTGGTTCTGCTTCTCTCTAAGCAAGGTGGGTAAGACGTTAAGAGAATAAAATTAACATCACAACAGCCCTGGGAATGGGATGGTGGACTTAGAAACTGCTCGTACCATGTCATTTCTCTGTATCAGTTCTAGTGATGCTTACTCCTTCGGAATGCTTGTATACCTAGGTCATCAGACAAACTTTCCTTTTCAATTCCATGCTTTCTATTATGTTGTGCCCTAAAATATTTACTTTTACTTCTCAGTTGATAAAATAAATTATAAGAAGGGTAGGGTGGGCATTAGTCTTAGAGTGTCTATTGCTATGATGAAACACCATGGCCAAGGTAATTTGGAGAGGAATGTATTTATTTCAGCTTACACTTCCACCACCAGACAGGACAGTCCACCACTAAGAGACATGAAAGAGTCAGGAGCTTAAACAGGGTAGAAACCTGGAGCCAGGAGCTGATGCAATGGTCATGAAAAGTTGCTGCTTACTGGTTTATTCCCCATCGCTTTCTAAGTCTGCTTTCTTATAGAATCAAGGACCACCAACCCAAGGATGGCCCTACCCAAAAAGGGAAGGGCCATCACCCATCAATCACTAATTTAAAATAAATGCCCTACAGGCTTGCCTGCAGCCAGATCTTATAGAAGTACTTTCTTAATTGATGTTGCCTCTTTTCAGATGACTTTAGCTTCTGTCAAGGTGACATAAAACCATTCAGCAAATCAACCCCTTGTCAACCTGACACACAAACCTATCACTGTTAAGTCACCTTTCCTTTTTCATATATTCCCAAGATATCTCACATTAAAAACATAAATAGCTTTAAAAGTCCCACTTCCAACATACCATATAAACACACTCATTCAAAATTTTTTTTTTTTTTTTTTTTTTTTTTGGTTTTTC
>NC_022031.1:44896692-44925359 GCF_000317375.1 Microtus ochrogaster
GGGTTTCTCTGTGGTTTTTTGGAGCCTGTCCTGGAACTAGCTCTTGTAGACCAGGCTGGTCTCGAACTCACAGAGATCCACCTGCCTCTGCCTCCCGAACTCATTCAAAATATTACAATGGTATGTAACACATTATTTGATGACTTGTCAAACACAAAACATACAAAAGAACCAAGAGAAAAAAGAGTAAGAGGGAAAGTGGGAAAAACTTGTAGTCAGAAGACAAATTCCAAAAAGTACAATATATTGTGATATAAGATTTTCCTACTGCTTGATTACACAAATCAATTTAACTCCTATATATTATGTTTTATTCAATTATACAACCTGAAGCTTGGATTATTAATTTCTTAAAGAATTTCCATTATCAGTTTCCTATTTTTCTAAGACGATTTCAGAAAATCAAAGCAAAAATAAATGCTGAATTATAAATGTAGTGGTATATGTGTTTGGAATTGGTATGTCACTCATATGTGTATGAAATTAGTCATATTTATCTTTTTAAGAAAAGTTCACAAATACAGTAGGCATTCTGAAGGTATTATATACATTTTGGTATGGTCCCTGAAGTGTAAAAGAAATACCTAGTATCAAATAGCTGAGAAGCTTGTTCCTGCAGTATGGATGTTACTACAGAACCCATGAATGACCAACTCTCCAGAACAAGTGATGGAGGATTGCTTGGCTCTAAACTGGGATGGTACCCTACCTCCTCCAAGACTGAGAGAACAGGCTAGAAGTAGGGGTAGAGACAGCTTAGGAGCAGACAAAGGAGAGGAGAGCAGCAAAGAAATATCTTCTGTACTAGACAAAGCCATTGCAGTCAGGAATTTACTGCTGCTCTAGCTGTCCATACAAGACCTGCAAGATCTGCACAAATTTTGGTCTGTAAATATTTCATCAAGGATGGAAGAGGGGCCCTTGAAGACATAACCCTGTATGATCACTGATTCTTAGTCAATGGCTGTGAATAGCGGGGAATGCCATCTTTTTGGTGTAGTATCTACTGATTGTGGCAAGAAACTCTAAACTCAGTGGGCCGGGCAATAAATGTGGCTCAACACTTAAGAGAATTTGCTGATTTTTAGAGGATTTACTGTACCCAGGACCCTATTAGACAGTCCACAACCACCTTCTACCTCTGATCTCAGAATTTATACACACACAAACACACACTCTCACTCACACACACACGTGCACATATAAGCATACAAATTTAAAAGGTATAAAAAAGTTTAAAACAAGTCAAGTGAGTTACATACATAAATATCAAATTATATAAAATATCAAAGAAATAGAAATGAGACCTGTGGAGAAATAGGATCCCAGAAGGAGAGGAGGGGGATTAAGTAGGTAATTGGCTTAACATGACTAAAAAATCATTAAATAAATGGGTAACATTCGCAAGTAGTAAAAAATTAGAAATTGTTAGCAATATGATCAAGAAAAATGAGTCAATAAAAGTCAAACTCTATAATAAAAAATAATTGTACAAAAGGTTGACATTTTAAAAGAATAGTGATTGTTTCCTGATATTTTATTTCCTTATTTTCTTTTTTTGCCTTTTTTTATTAAAAATTTCTGCCTCCTCCCGCCTCCCTTTTTCTTTCTCCCTCCCCCCACTCCCCACACCCCACTCTCCCCCCCCTCCCTCTCCAGTCCAAAGAGCAGTCAGGGTTCCTGCCCTGTGGGAAGTCCAAGGTCCTTCCCCCTCCATCCAGGTCTGGGAAGGTGAACATCCAAACAGGCTAGGCTCCCACAAAGCCAGTACATGCAGTAGAATCAAAATCCAGTGCCATTGTCCTTGGATTCTCAACAGCCCTCATTGTCCAGCATATTCAGAGAGTCCGGCAGTCCAGCTGGCCTTGGTGAGCTCCCAATAGATCAGCCCCACCGTCTCAGTGGGTGGGTGGCCCCCTCTAGGTCTTGACTTCCTTGCTCATGTTCTCCCTCCTTCTGTTCCTCATCTTATTTTCATTCATTGGTTGGCTTGCCAGTTTTAAGGAAAAACATTTAATGGGCCGATAGGTAGTGGGTTTTATTAGTTTTCTTTGTAAGCACTGTCATGCGCCATTAGTACCCTGCCCTATGAAGAACTGCTTTCCCTAAACTGTTGATCTTTGGATATAAACTCAAGATTATAGTTAGTAATTGCCTGACTACTGAATGAACACTTGTAGGGTGTGCACTTAGAGTTAGGTGAAGTGTATAATTAGGAAACAGATTTCTAAATGGCTTATTAAATCACAAAACACAACCATCGAAATTGAATGATTGCAAAGGGATGATAATGTTTGATAGTGGTTAAAGTGAAAGTTTGAGATTTCAGGACAATAAAATTATACTTACATTAATAATTCTTAATATCATATATATGACATAACATATTATATGTAATTGAGTAATTGTCTTAGGTAAGGCAAATTTAATAGGTTGAATTTAACCAAAAAATTACAAACTCTTAGAATACCTGTTAAGATGATAGAATGACTGGCAAAACTTAGATTTTCTACTGTATTTAACAAATTAGATTTCTTTTGAAAATAAATCTCGCCCTAAAAGAACCTGCATGATTTGCCTATTCCATTTTTTCACTCTCATTTTATAAAATCTGTTTAGTATTTGTGTGTATGTGCGTGCGTGAGTGCGTGCGTGTGTGTGTGTGTGTGTGTGTGTGTGTGCGCGCGCGCGTGTGTGTTAGAATATCTGTCCAAGCTTGTATGTGAGGACGTATGCTTGTTACTGACACCCTCATGTTGCATATACTTTCAGGGTATATTGCTGTTTGCCACTTTGCTATGTAAAACTTTAAGACAATTCTGAAGCCATTTCTGACGTTTCTGAGCCCGCTCAGTCTCAGCAGTAATGCCTCCCCCTTCCCCCCTGGGAACCAAGGACCTAACAATTGCCCACACATGTACTGAAATGTTAAAAACTTTCTATCATCTCCCTGAGTCCTTGTGAATGTTCTCCAAATAGAACTCAGTTATTGAATAGGGACAAGATAACCATTAGGTGTTGACTCAGTGACTGATATTTTGACTTAGGCCCTGGGAAAGGGGCAAAGTGACCCTCAGATGTTTTCCCTTACCTCATCTGATCTGGCAACCACTCTCTAGCCAATTATTGGTAATATCCCTTTTGAATAAGCCAATCATATCCCAGACACCCCTTCTTTCTGTGGTTTTTCCCTTTAAAAATAGCCTGTACCAGCCATTTGGGGTCTTTCTAGCCTCCCTAACACTGAAAGACCCTGTCAGGGGAGAATTAATAAAATCCTCATGCTTTTACATCAGCTGTTGTGTGAGAGACGGTATCTGGGGAGCAACTCCTCCTCGGTGATTGGACTCTAGGGTCCAACAGCTATTTATAGCAGTCTGGCTAGTCTGCAATCATCCAGAGATTCTCCTGTCTCAGCCTCTCATCTCATCCTGGAGCACTAGGATTATCAATTCCTACTATGCTTAGCCTTACATGGTTTCTGGGAATTTGAGCTCAACTCTTAGTTTTTGTGGGGCAAGCACTTTTACTCACTGAGCCTCCCCATAGCCACACTTCTAGTTTTTAATTCATCAGTACCTCAGACCAATGTTGTGTTTAACTAGATGTATGTGACCTGACCGCTTTTCTCTAACCGAATTTCCATATATATCATAAGTGCATTGCTGTTGCACCCTGCTTGCTGGTTATGTAGGTTTTATGCCCTACCCTTTGCATTATTTAGTTATCAGAAAAAGCAGTCAATGGATGTTACTTCCAAATGGCCATTCCTTATTTTTCTTGTGTGAATTTTTTCCTTAAGTTATTTAGAAGTAAGGTCACAATTTTGTAATCAATCTATGGAGCACACTTAGTGGTACTCAGATCAATAAGAAATGACTCCTGAGCACCAAACAGAATAGTTGTTCTGTAAGTGAACTTCTTTAGTTTTATTTATTTATGTTTTTACAGACATAATGTGATGTATCTGTAACTGGGCTCGCTGCTTTGGTGACACAATCAGATGCAGGAATCTCATTCCGCAGCAAAATAGGTCAGAACCTGCGAACAGAAATCTGTGACCTCAGAGCCCCTTAGCTTTTTTCTGTATAATGAGAAACATGAGATACAGGTCAATCAGGTGAGAATTCCTCTAGAGCTTAACATTTCCTCCCCCAGTTACCTATATGTACACAATGTTTGCCTACACCAGTCTCCATGTTGGTGTCTCATTGGACGAGGTACAAAATTACACTTAAAGTCCCTTCTGAGAAACAGTCAGACTTTCCTTTTTCCGCTCAACCCTGTTTACTGTCAGATGAGCGTGCTATGTGGGATAAGGCACAAGCCTGCCATGACGTTAAATCACTTCGCTGCTCCCAGGTTTCTTTGGAAAGGATGCTCATTTCTCTCTGGCATTTGGTCGTACCTGCCATTATTTAGGAACTGTGGCTGGAGCAGAGTGCAGCGTCCATGACAGAGTTCAACTGCTCATCCGCCTTCCCTGCTGTTGCATGGTGAGAACTTTCTCACCTTTCAGCAGCTACATTAAGTCTTAGAGAGCATAATGAGTTAGCTCCACAGCAGATTCTGTCTGTGTTCTGAGAAGCCATGAATGCTATAGGGATATTGCTATGTACATAATGTAATTTTTACACCATCATTATACTGGAAAGAAAAATAAAAACAACAACAACAAAATCACTCAGCACCACCCCAAGAACCCACTGACAGCATCTCTTCTCTCCAATAGCTGCGATTCTGAGATTCTTAAGAAAATGACGTATTTTTATTTAATGATTAAACTTCTGTTCTGACTCTCTATATACCATGTATTTTTAAATGTCTGAAATTTTATATATATGAAATATATTCACATGAAATCATATAAATATATTACATATATATTTCAGTCCATTCCCGATTCTCCAAGTCTCCCCAAGTTATTCGGTCCCTTGTTCATCATCTTTTTGTGTATTCTTTGCTTTAAAAAATCTATCTCAGTTTATTATTTTGTTTTCATTTTGTTTCCTACTAATTCTGTTCTCACAGAAACCTCTGCCTAATGAAGGGGATGTCATTAGTTAAAATAAATATTTCTTCAATACATGTATGATAATAGACAGTTTTGTGAATAACCAAGAAAATACTAATTGATTAATGATGTCTTATATTACACAGTTACATCATACAAATGTGAGATTTATACCTCTGATAGGACACAAGCAAGCAATGATGTCATGCTTTCCAGACTAGTGTGAGTTAAAAACATTCTTTACCTCTATTATTTTATTTTCTACTTGATTTTTGCACTGGTTTAGACAAAAACCATGATCTGCAGAGCCATGAATTAGTGAGGAGTTGGGGATACTGTATATGTAAGATTATTATTGTTACAATCATGTTTCTTTAATTTTCGTTTTATTGTACTATATAATTTAAAAAGAAAAACAAAGAAATCATTCTTCAAAACAAAAAAAAAAAAAACCGTGTGTCCACTCAGTGCTGTATATAAGTACATGTGTGAAGGTCCTTCTACTGGAGTGTAGGTAGTTTGACAGGGGATTTTACAGCTGAAGAAATCAGATGGAGTACTCATCAATTCAGTGGTATTTCAGGAGAACCTAACCCATCTATGTTTCATTCTCCTTTTCTTGCTTGATTTTGTATAGGCCTTAGCCACACAGTTACAGCCTGTAAATTCTTTTATGCAAAGATGCTATCAGGTCTGGTAAAAAACACTTCACCACAGACATCCACCCTCTGGGGTATTTATAATAGTTCCTGCCTCTTCAAGTCTCTGATTATATTGCACTTTAAAATAAGTTTTGCTACCTCTTTCGTGAGAGGCAGGCCTGGAGCCATGCTTATGGCGCTTTCCTGTTTAGTTTCCCATGCTCATTGTTGATGGGTTACACCAGTGATAATTACTGATAGAAATTCAATAATCTAAACTGAATGACCCTTTAATGTGCCTGGCGTCTCTGTTAGGGTTGCTATTGCTATGATAAAGTTACATGACCAAAACCAACCTTGAAATGAAAGTGTATATTTTATTTTACAGCTTGTATTCCATCATCTAGGAAGTTAGGGCAGGAACTCCAGGCAGGAATCTGGGAGCAGGAGCTGATACAGAGGCCATGAAGGAGTGGTTCTTACCAGCTTTCCCTTTCATGGCTTGCTCAGCAAGCCTTCTTTCTTTTAAGACCCAGGACCAACAATGCCAAGAGCAGAACCTCTTACATTTCATCTGTGCTCTCCCAAATCAATCATTGATCAAGAAAACGTCCCACAGGCCAGTCTGCTGCACACATTTTCTTTCTTTTTTTTTTTAATTAATTTATTTATTTATTAAAGATTTCTGCTTCCTCCCCCAGATCAAGTCCCCCTCCCTCCTCAGCCCGAAGAGCACTTAGGGTTTCCTGTCCTGTGGGAAGTCCAAGGACCACCCACCTCCATCCAGGTCTAGTAAGGTGGGCATCCAAACTGCCTAGACTCCCCCAAAGCCAGTACGTGCAGTATGAGACTTCTTCTTCTAAAGTGACTCTAACTTCTGTAAAGTGGAAGCAAAACTAGGCAGCACGCTGTGTGAACTGAATTAAGGAAAAAATATTTTACAGAACTGGATAGAGAAGAGGCCCTAGGAATGCTTCAAGGCATGAGTGAGTGTCCAGTGGGGTGAAGCTGTTCCAGAGAAATGCAATGTTCAGAGTTTGAATGGAGTGTGAATGGCAGGGACTTAACTCCTCTAAATCTTAGTCTTGGAGCACTGTTGCATCAGGGAAGAGCTTTCTTGACCTTACCATACAGCTTACATGATCTTTTTCCCAAGAAGGAAGTGTTTTGTTTCTGAATCTCTCAGCCCAGCTGTCCTGTTCTGATTTTTTTTTTTTTTTGTGATTCTTAAAAATGTTCAAGCCTTCTACTTTCCTTGCAGTTTCTGTCTGCTGTTTCAAATTAAAGCTTCATATCTTCCATGAGGGAATTTTGGGATGGCTGCCAAATTTCTGTTATCCCTGAAGAAAGCATAATATAATGTCATATCCAGTAGCTTATCTCAGTGATAATGTATAAACATTTAAGGAAATTATCTTCACCATAGGTACTCTAAGAGAGCTAGGATATTTAATTTCAATCTTCATTTGTCCTACCAACCAAAGTCCTCATTTAATGAATTTTAATTTATTGTTTACCATCTTAAAAATAATATCTTATTGTAGAGTAAACATTTCAAAGAGATTCTTGTTTAATATATGATAAGAATGGACACCTTATTGTGATGCTCTAGAAGACTAGCATAAAATTTCACTTTGATTTAAATAATAAAATATTGAGTAAATTTCTTGTATACATATTCTCACCTGATAATCCTTTGAATATAGTCCAACATTTAAAAATGTATATAGTTCTGTTTTCTGCTTAAAGTTCTAAATTAGAAATATACTTGATAGATAAAGACTGACATATTTTGCAGCCTACACTATTCTTATTAGATTGATGCATTTTACAATGTGTGTATAGTTGAACCACATGCCCCAGACATCACTGCCATAAAGACAAGAAATTCATGTCTATTAATAAAATAATGTACAAGTATGCATGATTAGTGTATTTTAAAGAATTTCTGTGGTATCTATTGTTTCATGTTTCAAAATTGTATTTTTATATTTTTCACTAAATAACTGCAAATAATTATCTATATAACAGTTCAAATGTAAGTTTCTTTTAAATGATCATCTTATATTTATTCCAGTGTGCCAACCCTTTATTAACTGTTATTTTGAGTTAGAACAAAATGATCTGCCAACATTTTAACATCTAATTACAAAAGAGACAAACCTTGATAATTAGCCTTTTTAGGTGTACATTTGAAAATACTGTATACTTTAGTACATAATAGTTAAAGTAAGAAAAGAAAAGGGAATACTTTCCATGAATCAATGGCACTTGTTTACGGTGAAAATTTTATTTTTGGCATCATTTCTACTGGTTTTACACATTGTCATTAAAAACACACAGCATATGTTTTCACTTTTTTCTTTTATAAAAATAACCTTATATATTTAATAAAAATAGATTAGAAAATATCTCCACCCCATCAGTGAAGTTTCTATTTGGAATAGATGGTGACTGATACGGAGAGCCACAACCAGTTAACATGTAAAGAATAAGAGAGTATCAAGTACTCAGCTCTCAGTGGACCATCTATGTTGTAGCCTATCCCCACAAGGCCCAGGGATCATGATGAAAGAGCAGACATAAAGAATGTAAGGGTCAGAGGTAGTGAGTTTCCCTGGCAAAATGGTATTTGTCAGTCATGATTGTACAAATGAACTCATGGCAGAGGAGCTACACACAAAATCTGAGGATTGTTGCGCCAAGCAAATTCACACCATGGAGGACTGAGGGTGTTAGAAAGTCAATGAACAATGTGTGTGTGTGTGTGTGTGTGTGTGTGTGTGTGTGTGTGTGTGTGTGTGAAAAAGAGTTAGAGTGTGTGTGAGAGAGAGATAGAAAGAGAGAAAGAGCATGTGTGAGAGATAGAGAGAGGGAGAGAAAGTGGAGAGAGAGAGACAGAAAGAGAGACAGAGAAAGAGAGAGAGAGAGAGAGAGAGAGAGGGAGGGAGGGAGGGAGAGAGGGAAGGGGGGTACTTTCTGTTTGGGATGCTGACCCTAAGAGGCTATCAGTGCTGCAGTAGTAGTATACCACCCATGTACTTGTATGCAGCAATAAATTGAGAGTGATAGGGAGAAGGGGCAGAAAGGTAGACAACCAGAGACAGAGAACACACACATGAAGTTGAAAATTAAAAAAAAAAATGGTTGAAAAGGAATTTTAAGAGAGAGAATGTGGGAGGAATTGACCCACAAACACCTTTTCTGAATGCACGTATTATTAAATAAAATATTTAATTAAAATATTTGGAGTATTTGTTTAAATGGATCCTCTCATTCAGCTACAATTTATTCTTAATTTTTTACAAATTTTTGTTACAAATTATCCATTAGGTATTTTGAAAGACTGTCTCAGACGTGCAAGAAAGTTTCAAATTTTTAAAATGTGCTTTATTGAGTCTGAACTTGCCTTATAAAAATGCAGTTGTGCTGAGCTCATTAGCAAAAAGAACACTTCCTAACCTCAGAGACCTCTGTCTTTAATGTTTACTGTTCTGTACTCTCAAAACTCCTCTGGACCTTGTTTTCTGCAGAACATGATGGTAGCGCTAAGATCATTTTGTGATGTCTGGATACTACCTCTCCATACAAAGACCATGATCATAAAGGCTTCCTTTGTTTCTTATTTACTCATAATCCTGTTGCAATGTCCACACATCGCTTGTACATAGTCAACTCAATTTTATAGTTGTTCAGGTAGAAGTTTTAGTGTCATTAATGTATTTCTTATAAGATGAAAATAACCATAAGCTATTAATATAAATTTTTGCAACTACATCATTAAAATGAGATTGGATTAATTTTTTTTTAAAAATATCAATTCTGAACAATGGGTAGGAATGGATCTGACTGAAGGAATAGGAAAGGGGAGCTTTAATTAGGAAGGGGGAGGAAGATAAATACAGAAGGAGAAAGGAGGAGAACGAAATATCAGTAAGGTGTCTGAAAAACATTAGGAATCATACTATTAACAATCTACACAAGACCCACATAAATAAAAAAGTCTATGCATATACACACATACTTTAAATGAAAATTTTTATCGGCAAAACAATGCTCTCTCTGAGAGCAATAAACCACCCAAGGAAAACCCCAAGTTTAGACGCGAGAAGCCCTTTCTTTGAGTTCTTGGTAAAGATTGTTGAAGAGTCTTCCAAAACATTAGAGCTATTGCTATTGTTTTTGTTGCTTGCCAGAGGTGGAAGGCAATCACCCCTTGCTAAAGACACCATGCACTTTAGACACAGAGTCTAGAGGCCACTGAGATAGAAATGACATGAGTGCTTCCTTCCTGAAGGTGAACATTCCTGGTATCAGAATGTACTATGCTAGTAAAAGAGGAAAACAAGTAGTGGTTCTACACAGCGATCAATTCTATGAACCACAGGAAGACTAGCATGGCACACAACCTATGGTTGTGGCCACATAATAAATGTACCTTGGTGTTAACCACGAGTTCTCTATTTGAATTTAAGATGCCAAAGAGGAGGTAAACATGCCTGGTACTGGAAACCTAGTCAGCTATCAAACTGGCAGAGTTGTGGATCTTGGAGAATAAATTTAAAACTACCACTTTATTAATTCATTATACTCTCTAACTACACTCTAAATATTTTTCATTATACTGATACATAAATGTAGCTGAACCTCTCATCAAGAAAACTTTCATACACAATAAAAAAAGAGGCTATTACAGAAAATCATAACAATCAAAATGCGAAATTGCGTTGCCCAGTATTAATGAATATACCAACAAAACTACTCCCATGCCTGATGCTCAGGGAATATTACAGAAGAGGAGGCTAAAAGACTACTTAATCCAAAGAATCAGGAAGTTTGCTGTGAGACTATGTCTCCTAGTGATACCAGAAGTTATTCCCATAAAATATCATCAGTATGACTGCATAAACATGAGCTTAACCAAGACAACAACAAAGGGATACAGACAAAGAAGGAATGCTAAGGGTGTGAGAAATAGTCTCTGCAAGAGATGAGCACATCGATTAGTTACCTAATAGTAAATGGTCCACCGTGGAAGCATACTGAGGGTAAGTCTGAATACACTTAGCAGGTTATATTTGGGAATGTAACAACTATGGTGAACAAAGGCCATGAGTTTTAAACAGCAAGGAGGTTTAAATGAGACGGTTTAAGGGAGGAAAGGAAAAGGAGAAATGTTATTATATTATAGTCTCAAAAATAAAAGAAAAAAATCTAGTTATCCCTCATCAGATTTTCTTTTATTAAAGAGGCTAATACTGAGACCCCCTAACAGGTCAAAGTGCAGTGATTAAATGCTTATAGAGATTTTATCCCTAAATGGGATGTTAAAATCAAATTTCTTGCTCTGAAGGCTCAGAGAACATTGTTGTTAGGAGTCAGATAAATTATGAGAGGAATGATTGCTATAAATTGGTGTCTTTTTGAAATGAACCCATAATAGCTGTGTTGCCTGCCCAGACGCTACAAAAGATGAAGCTAGTTAACTCTGCCACATGTGTGGGAAGACGCTCATGAGAATGCAGTTTTTATGACTACTGGTAGTTAATACTATATGATGGAGGGACAGTTACTATTCTTCAGTATTGTGGCCCATGGTAGGTAGCCAATGTCCCAGTGGGTGATCTGATACCTATGTGTATATAGGCAACATGTATAGGCTCAGTGGATTTAAAAATGTTTCTCAACCATTGCTATTTCATCATTTGAAAATTTTCACTAAGTTTTTAATTGGGTTAAATTTTAATTGGTCTGTTTCTGTTCTTGAAATTTAGCTCTTTGGGTTTGCTGCCTGTTTTATGCTAACCTTCTGTTATGTGCACAGCAACTAGAGTTTTGCTATAAAAAGCTTTTTAGTTTTATGAGCTTTCATTTATTTTTGGTATTACTTCCTGTGTTATCAAGGTCCTGTTCAGAAAGACCTTTCTATGGTAATGAGTTCTAGAAAATGGTTGCTTTCTCTTCTATCAGATTCAAGGTATCAGGTGATATGTTGAGGTCTTGATCCATTTAGAGTTTGAGTTTTAGATTCATCATAACAGAATTCAGGCTAAGAGGAAATGATAATTAAAAATACATTGATTTTTCCACCATTCCACAGAAATAATGGGTAAGAGCCACCTTAAAAATACTGACAACAGAGGATGTAGTCATGTGATGAGGAGGAACACTCACTGTGAGCATCAGCATGGAGATTCCTTAGGAATCTAGACAGAAGATCCAGGAGAGGGATATGTAATAGAGGAAGTCAGGAGAGAGAAGAAAGAGTGAAGTAATTATTATAATAATAGATTGAATAAATGTGTAAAATCCCTAGTAAGATAACTTTAAAACAAAGTACCATAAGATAAAAAATAAATCTTAGTAAAAATGGTAATGTTATAATTTTATTTTTCCTTATAAATTAAAACTTTTAATATTATTGCAGTGATGAGAAATTATAGAAACATCTGAGCTAGTAATTTATGACTTTGTCTTATTATTATCTATATAGTGCATGGCTCCAGTAATTTTGACATTAAACAAGTGTTGGAGTGTTTGTTGAAGATGGGAACTTGCTTTCCCTGAGGAGATATTCTAAAATTATTAACCGAAGTTTCATTTTAAAAATACCTTCTCATCATCTACCAATGTACTTATCTTGTTTTTCTCTATTAAAATATTTTTCATGACATTATTTTGTTATATCTAAAAGAAACTCTTCTGCATAAAATATCTTATTTTATTTTTTCACATAATAAAAAATAAAAGCTTGACTTTTCTTATGTATTGTCTTCTTCTAAAATTATATGCAGCTTGTGGAGCCACTGACAGTGGGATCAGGCAGAATTTATTCCTCGTGCATGAACTGACTTTTTGGAGTCCTTTCCCTATAGAGGATCAGCCAAGATACAGTGGGCAGAGTCTTGGTCCTGTCTCAGCTTGATATGTCAGACTTTTTTGACACTCCTTGAGAGGCCTTACCCTCCTTAAGGAGTTGATGGGGTGTGGTGTGGCAGAAACATGGGGAAAGATGTAGGATGGGAAGTGTGAACTGATATTGGTATGTAAAATGAAAAAAGTGTGTTTTTAAATTTAAAAAATTAAATGAAAAATTAAAAATTGAAATAAAAACTTACAAGCAAAATAAATTCATACTTTAAGACTGAGAAATAAGATTGTATAATTTTGTGAATAATGTAATGGTTCTGGTTTGAGGGCCAAAGTTTTTCTTTCACAGACTCTGGGTTGAAGGCAAGGTGTGTTATTTCATTGGCCCTTTTGAGGATTTTGTCTGTAGTTTCAAGGTTAAGGTTCCAGGGCCAAACTGTGGTTTTTTTTTTTTTTTTGTTCTGGTTTCAGGTTTCAGGGCTAAAGTGTTTCTTTCACTGGCTGTGTGTTCAGGGGTAGGGTGTGTTTCTTTGGCTGGCTCTGGTTTCAGGGTCAGGTTGGGTTTCTTTGCTGGCCCTTTTATACTACAAATGGGACAAACCTAAGTTAATACTACGTCGTCATAGCAAATAAAAAGTCTCTGCATCATTATTTGGGAGCTTGTTGTTAGCCTAAAGAAAATTCTAACTACAGTTTTTCTTTCATTTTAGGTGCAAGTCCTTTGTTGTTGATATGTTGGATAATTATTTTTTTCAATCTTATCTAGCTGTTTCTATGCCGTTTGTTGAAGTGATTTTCTACACCCATGTATGGTGTCAATTTCTCTCTTGCATTTAAGTTTCTCATAGATGAAAACTCTTGGGAAAATGTCCTGACCATTTGTATACCTTTACTTTACCTCTCTTCTACCCAAGTAGCTTTGCCCTTTCTGGTACTTGGTTCTGCAAACACTGTGCTTACACAACAGCCTTGCTATCATCATTATAATGCCACAACTCTTTAATATAGGTCCTCATGCTGTGGTGACTCCAACCATAAAATATTTTGTGGCTACTCTATGACAGTTATTTTCTACTATTATGAATCATAACGTAAATATCTGATATCCATAATACCTGATATGTGACCCCAAAGGGGTTGAGTGGTTGAGAATCACTTTCTAACACTGAGAAAGATATGATTCACAGTTTTACAGCAAGAGCACACAATTTTAGAAGTACTGTTCACTGTCTTTAATCTCTCTAGATCTAGACACTAGAGGACTAGCAATTATTTCTGTGGTCACAACCTATTGAAATTATTCAAATGCCATCAAATTTTAAATGCGTTTTTCCAGTTCAAGGAAGTACGAGCTCCACTTTGCTTCCATTTGCCTATACTCTAGGTTAGGCTTGTTCCAAAAGGTGAGCCTAAATATGTTCACTGCTAATCACTCAAAAAGTCCAATGGCACAAAGATAAGTTTTAACTACAAGGAGAGAGATTTATTAGGAAAGCTGGCAAATATAAAACCATCACTGATAAAACTATCTTCAGTGGGTTTGCTCGCACCAGGTACACAGGTAGGCATAGATCAGAAAGTCATTCGCCAAAATATTATCTGTGGGATTTTGGATATCCTCATCTTCTAACTGAAAGAAAAATCTCTTACTCCAAAGTTTTATGGCTCATTAATTTTTGGTTCCTTTTTCAAGAAAAAGTTAACTGTGCAGTTATTTTTCTTTTTTTTTTTTTTAGGATAAAAAAGGTCATTGTTTCTACAGAAGACAGGAAAGGTAGAAGTATCTTTATCCTAGAAGTGTTGGGGATATGAAAAAAGACACTTTCTTCAAAAGAATAAAGAGATGCTATTGACCATTGAATAGTTTTTAAAGGATTTGCTGGCCTCTAACAGATATATCATCTGCAGTAAAGTTGGCAAGAAATGAAGAGTACATTGCCCAGCTGTGCAATTTCCAAAATTAGTGACTTATTAAAAAAACTAGCTAAAAGTAAATATAGCTAGGACGTTATTTGGTTACATTCAGTTTTGCTGTTTTCTACACTTGTAGATATTTTTTCTCAGAACTATACTGTTATTGCACTGTAGAAATGAGTCAAGCACCTAAGTTCATGGTCAATTCTTACCACGAACAGAATTTAATATTCAAATTTGTTCATAGGCTTAGAGAGTTTTGCTTCTGTACCTCAAAGTTCTGTTTGACCTGAAATAAAAAACTTTTTCAAAAGTTTGTCTTTGAATATGTTTATACCAATGGTCTAGTAGTATGGCTTTTTCATTGCTTATGTGTTTTTGTATTTAGCTTAGTAATTTTGATTAATTAAAAAGCCTAGAGATTTGTCTGTTTTAATCTCTTCTTTATGAGTTCGTGTTATTGAAACAATTATTATTTTGTGAACTTACTGTAATTCTTATGCATTATTTTCTACTAATTTTCCCATTGTGACCTATACAGTAAAATTCAATGATTGTATATTACACCAAGATGAGCAGAGGTAAGAGTGTTCGTCAACCTACCAAGACTTTACTGCTTTCTCTGGTTGGTTTCTTGCTTGTTTTTTTTTTTTCAGTTTTTTCTAAGCTTTGGTTGAAATTTGTCATTTCCCTCTCCTTTCTTCTCCTAAACTATAGCCCTCCTGACCTGATATTTATTTTTGTTATTATTGCTGATTTAAATCTAAAGTGGTATTCTTGACTTTCTGTTCAAGGGATTTATCAACATAAAGGATATAATCAAAGTAACTACTCAGGGACATTCCTTTTCATAAGATCAAATCCTTTTCTAGGTGATGTTTGTAGCCTTCCTCTTGTATGAAATGCAGGTTACATCTCAAGTATTTGTGCTCTATTTTATGTAGTATATTCTTTTTGTTCAGTTAGTAAAAGCCTCCAGTCACAAAAATTGCTAATACAAAATTATAGACCTAATTTATGATACATTTGAGATTTTCTTTCTTGTTGAAATAAGAAATAAGAAATAAGAAATAAGAAAGTTCCCACATCACTTTCTCTACCTTCTTATGTTTTCTTAAAATAGATACTGTGAAGTGAAGGAGATTTTACTGACTTTCATTCTATACTCTAGTACTTTTCTTGTCCAGTTTGGGTTAAAACTGACCAAACAGGAGGAGTTGCACATGGATAGGTGTAGTAGTTTGAAAGAAAATGGCTCACATAGAGAGAGGCACTCTTAGGAGGTGTGTGTGTCCTTCTTGGAGGGAACGTGGCACTGGGGGTGGGCTTTGAAGTCTCCTTTGTTTAAACTATGCTCAGTGTGACACATAGTTCACTTCCTGTTGCCTTTGGATCAAGAAATAGAACTCTCAGCGACTCCTTCAGAACCATGTCAGCCTCCTTGATGCCACCATGATGGTAATGAATTAACCTCTGAACTGGGAGTTATCTTCTGTTTAATGTTTCCCTTTGTAAGAGCTGCCATGGTCATGGTGTCTTGTCACAGCAATGGAAACCCTAACAAAGATTGTTGGGTTTCATCATCATGTTCCCATCATGGTGTTCTAGCAAGTGTAGATTTGACTCATTCTAGGTTGAATGAAGATTACTTTTGTTTACCCTCCCTTTTGGATTCTATGAAGTAAGCTACACCTTTACAATTGCTTACCTAAGCAGTTATCACATAACCATTGGGAATTTAAGCACACTTCTAACTTCTTTCTATTGAGACATACTCATTATTTCAAAGAACTCCATATACATCATCTAAAATGACCCCAGAATTATTTTTTTCTTACATGTCTCTGTCCAATGAGAAACATTCATCTTCCAATATAATTTTGATTCAAACTTTGATTCCAAATTTTATCATTTCAGAATAGACTTTCATCTGTTGTGTTATCAGAAGATCTCATCCAATAGACTCACCAACACTTTCGATTTCTGAGTCCAGTTAGTTTTCTACTCATGAAGTTTCCTATAACTAAGTTCCCAGGGTGATTGCATCGAACTTTTAGGAAGATCTGTGAGCATTTACTTTAAAAGAATTCCCATAACCCAGCTCACAGGAATTCTGGGCACTTTTATAGTTATCTAAAAATTTCCCCTCTCACCTTCTCTATGGATTTGATAAACTTAATTAAGACTCAACAGATTAGTTTTTAGGACTTTTATTGTAAGGTCTTGCTTCAGCGACTGTGCATGTTTCTTTGAACTTCTCAGAGAAGTGTGCTCATTTTTTTTGGAGACATAATTGAAACCGAGATAGAAAGAGCAGCATTTTATCTTTCTATTATATTATTATAACTACCTAAATTGAAAAGACAGCTATATTAAGGATTATATTAAAACTTTGTGTGAATCACAGAGTCACTGAAAGTAATCGTGACATTATAAGTTGGCCCTCTGTGTGGAAATCAGTTACCTAGGATTCAAAAGTGTTTAGTAAACTTCAAAAATTTAATGTGTAAAAAGATGCATGGCTCAGGATTCAGAAATGGAATATTACACTTAGATAACACATGTGGAATGATTGCTCTTTAGAATTAAGTGAGATTATCTATGAATTATTTTGTAATAATTTTAAAGCCGTGATCTACAAGTCAGTTGCAGTGATTGTATTGCACGGGAAGATGAACAGAGATGAGATTTTTTATCTAATTGATAGATGGAATGAGACAATCAGTTTGACATTATCTATAATACACTTAAAATATTGGTCTGCAAGCATTGTTTTCTTATGTTAACAATTTATAGAATAAATTATACTGAGTATATTCATAATTCAGCAAGGTGTTTTAGAAGACTATATATATGTACATATTAAAATTATCTACTACTCTTATGCTTCCAGAAGGCAATATCAATGATATTGAATGACAGACAATTATTTATGTGTACTAAAGGTATTTGACTTTAAAAATCACAAAGAAATGTTTATGCCTAATGCATATTTGTGTTTTATAGGCTATAGCAATAAATTTAATTATTTCACTGTATATTATTAGTCTGATATACATATATATATTTGTGCATATGTATATATGTACACACACACACGCACATTAAAGTCCCTGAACTTTGCTCTGCTATAATAAATGAAAGATGTTGGAACTGCCTGCTATCATAAGGCAGAAAATATTTGAGCTGTAATTGAGAAACTGTTTGCACTAATCTATTCTTGGTGATCATTTCTGAGCACTGAATCTTTTTAAATTACATATAAATAATATCCAAATTAGATTTTAATATCACTGAGATTTTTAGATTTTTTAAGATAAAACTATCAAACATGCATAGAGATAGCTTGTCACCTTTGAGGAAATTTTCAGTTTTTATCTGAATAATTTAGGATGAGCAAATACTTCTATAGTAATATTAATCATACCTGTTTTCCACTCAGAAGGCTGGGAGTAGATGTTGTTAATGACCAGATGACCTTTGCTTTCTGTAGAGTCAAGTCTCTCCCAAATTGCTCAGAACGTTTGCCCAAGACTGTCATTCCCTAGACCTTTTTCTTTAGCTTTGTTTTTCAGTCAGTAGAACCGATTTTTAGGGGAGATGTCACATACACTGCATAGCCTGCTGATTTTGCGCTGTCTTGGTAAGCGATCACACCAGATCCTTGGCCCTTAAGCTGTAGGACTCTTCTTCATTCTAGAGGCACTTTGCAAAAGAGTTTCTGTGTAAGTCATTCCTCAAACTTTATTGTGTACATGGGTTTGGGATAATGGATACAGAAAACCTTTTTTTTTCCACAAAATTGTACTAGATTTTAATATGTCTTAACTAAACTGGCCACAATGAACCAGGTTTCCTTCTTGTCTCATGGGGATCATTTCTTTGTGGAAACAAATATTAAGTTATTCATTTAGATAAAAATTAGGAAGCATGTTCCGAAAATGACTTAGCCAGTATGTTCCTGTTTGAGCGTATGGGGATAGATCTTCAGAGCTCCAAAATTTTACCACTGTCTCTTACTACATCTTAGTGGTCATAAAAAATAAATATTAACACAAATGGAAGGTAGGAATCTACTGAGCTCTTTCTTGGGAATGTTCACATCTCCACGAGTCCACATCTTTCCAGGACTATAGGAATAGCATCAGTTTTCCAAAGCTCCTTATGAGAATATTAGCCTTTCAGATTCCTCTTAAATCATTGGGTTAGATTTTTTTAAACCTAATGCCTATTAAAGCATTTGAAAATTCTTAGAATTGGTCAATTTCTAGAAGTAGGTGTTCTTGAGCACCTCTGTGGTGTTTAAGGCTTGTCCCTTGGTCAAAGAGTATGTCTGGTAGAGAGGGCAAGAATACTTAAAGTTCTATATACTGCTTCTAGGAGAAGCAATTCATTATAGCTGATGCCTTTGAGTTTGCTCTAAGTCTGTCCTAAGGTGACTGCCAGGTAACTGATGTTCAAAGTTCCTCCCATGTCAGGCTGGAGACTTCCCCCAAGCTAGGATGTACAAGTATGTGTACAGGGAGGCTGAACTGGCTCAGAGCGTGCTTCTCTTGCTGAGAGTCAGATGGCTTTCTGAATAAAGCAACCACTTTCTTGCATTGTCAGAGTACTTTGGCTAATTTCCAGAGTTCTGAAATGTTGTTTTAAAGTTTTTAATATTTTTTTCCTAATTCTATTGCTTTTGTGGGAAAATGGATTTTGGAGTGCTTACTCTGTTATTTCCAAAGCATTTAAAATAACTGCCTTTAATTGGTTAATTAATATGCTATAATTCAGCCTGATAAACTAGTCATTATCAGTGAATTCATAATTATGCTTTTGGATGCTGGGTAACAAGATTATGAGTTGCCCAGTGATAATTATGTATACCATTAGCACATAGTATTCTAGCAGAAATGTGGATATTTTGATAAAGATTTAATTTTACTCTAGTATCCATTTTCCTGAATTATGTACAATAAAAAGTATAAAATATTTTATACCACAAATATTCCTTATAATATTTAAAGTTCTACAGACTATACTTAATTAATCAAATTATCTTTCACAAGACAGCACAATTCTTCCTTTCTCAGTATTTTTGTTTATTTCTTTGCTTTTATCCCTGTTGCTGATGGTTTATAGTAACCATCCAAAATGACTGAAAACATAATAAAAATAATAAGTATTGCACATATTTTTCTGTAGGCTTAGCTATCTTCATGGTGTAGGCATTATTTTATTTGAAGAATCCATTAGAAAAGCTGAAATGCATCAACCCCATTTCTCCTAAATATGCTTTGCTTATATATGTATAATACATTAAGAAACACTAAAAACATTGGTAAATAGTTTTTTTTTTGTTGGTGGCCCAATTTTTTATGAATTTTATTTAAATCATCAATCTTCTATCTGTTGTAGCTTATTATGTCCATTCATATCTAATAAATAAGCTTTAAATAGGACATTGGCCTCATAGCCTGGGCAATGTACTTGGTTTTGCTTCACCTGGGATCACAAGAAACCATGAATAAGTTTGGGTGATACAAACATTTCTAGTGATCGCGACTACCTCTGAATACTTTGGTAGAAGTTGAAGGTCATACCAATCCATATCCTTGACTTCTAAGACTGACAATTCCTGTTTGATTTTAACATAATAACTGAGTGGATTCCTGAATTCTGGGTTTCCTAGTCTTTTAAAGTCTCTGTATTCTTCAATAACTATTCTTCAGGAATCTTTCCTGTGTTACTATCTTTGTGAATCTTTTTAAACATTATATATTTACAAGGTTTACTCATGTGTGAGGCCTCATTTATCTTATTTTACAAGGATCATGCCTTCTGGGAGGCATCACATATTACAGATCATCGTGTCCTAGTTTTGGAAAGAAGCAGAAGTAAAAAGTTGTGATTCAACCATTGGAAAGCTACCTTTCTGATTCAAAATTTAGTGTGTGTGTGTGTGTGTGTGTGTGTGTGTGTGTGCGCGCGCGCGCACACGTGTGCATGTGTGTTGTACTCTGTATGCTGCAGATATTCAAGACACAATTGTGTAGGCAGGAATACTGTCTTTCTGATTCAAAATATAGTGTGTGTGTGTGTGTGTGTGTGTTGTGCTCTGTGTATGATGTAAATATTCCTTAGACCCATTTGTGTAGGCAGGACTCTAAACGCCTAACCATTATTCTGCACACCACAAGAGATTTATAAAATTACTGAAACCACCACAAAACAAGGCAGCATAATTGCCAACAGATAATGACCAGAGTGAAGCAGCCTTTCCCACTGTCTTTGCACGCATCAGTATTTACTTAGTGTTCACTCTGTGGCCTTCCAGTACCACAGTAGAACCACTAACTGCCTGCATATATTCATAAGACAATTTTCTTGCCTGTTATAAATATACATGGTTTTTGTAAGGTGCTTATTAATTTAGCACACCCACAACCCTTACTACAAGCAAAATATAACTTTCTCTGCTTGGTGCCATTTCTATCACACACACACACACACACACACACACACACACTTTGTTATTCTCTTAACCTCTCCAATATTTGATGTATTCATAAGCACTTAGTATATTGACACAGAAAGACCTGTGGCAGTACATTCATATAGGAATAGAAATTAAAACCCCTGTGTCTGGGAGTTGGATAGATGGTTCAATGGTTAAGGATCACTGACTTCTAGAGAACCAGTGTTTGATTCCCAAAGCCACATGGCAATACACAACCTCTGTAACTCCACTTCCAGAGTATCGTATCTGATAGTCTCTTCTGGCCTGTTTCAGTGTTACATAGTGTTGCATATCACTGTAAACATTCTCTCTCTCTCTCTCTCTCTCTCTCTCTCTCTCTCTCTCTCTCTCTCTCTCTCTCTCTATTGTACTTGCCTGTGATATGCACAAAGCATTGTTAGCTGATGTGCATACTAACATGTACACACAGAGACCAGAGGCCAGTGATTCCTTCTGTTTGTCACTGGACTTACGTCTGAACCTGAAGTCCAAGAGATCCTCCAGTCTCTGCACTGATCTCCATCTCTGGTCTCCCATGCATTGAAACTATGCCAGCTTTTTGTGTGGTGGTTTGGTGATTCAAATTCAGAACTCATACATACACAGTCAACTTTCTTACTCATTGAGCCATCTCCCCAGCCTCCCTAAGTTACCTCTTAATATACTGCACAATGTTAAATAAAAGGAAAGCAACACAAAATCTTGACTGAAAATATTTGTAACAGCATTTATTACACATGTTAGGGCCTAGATATTGTTTTAAGATACTTATATATACTAACTCATTTAAAATTCATAATGGCCCTGTGAGGTCAGTGTGTTTATTATATCTATTATCAGATGGGGAAATTCAGGTACAGGTGATTTTCTTATTCACTTAAAGATCAGGAAGCCAGACATTAAGGATTCAAACTCTTCTTATTTAGCTTTATAAGAAAACATACATAAAGAATGAAGGAAAAGGAAAAATAAAAAAGAGGGAAGAGAAAAAATAAACCATTACTTTGTGATTCTTGCTATGCTTCTCATATGGGATGTCACTCTGTATGCTGTGAATATGTTTCGTTACCATTGGTTAATAAAAAAAGCTTTTTTAGTCAGCAGCCAGGCAGAATTGAGCCAAGGGGGAAATCCAAATAGAGATACAAGGGGGAAAAAAAAGGTTGAGTCACGGAGACAACAGCATCCCACTGTAGAAGCAAGATGTGTGGTAACATCATAGCAATACATAAATTAATAGAAATGGGATAATTTAAGTTGTAAATGCTAGTTAGTAATAAGCCCGAGTCATCGGTCAAACCTTTTGTAATTAAGTTTCAGAATGGTTATTTGGGAACTGGTGGAAAGGAAAGAACCCTCCAGTTGCATGTGTTTTCCTTGCTGATACTTGTTTCATTCATATTTCCATTGGAAGAACTCATAAGAAAACACACACATCTGCATAATCTCTCTTCTCCCTCCAATCCTTCCCATATCTCCCCAATACCTCTCAAATTAATCGCCTCTGAGTCTTTGCTAGTTATAGTTACACACACATGCATACATATATACACACAGACACACAGAAACAGACACACACACACACAGAGGAATATATAAATACAACCTGATGATTCTAGTTAGTATTGTTTACGTGTATAAGGTTTTGGGACTGATCACTTAGTATTGAATAACTATAGTAGGCTTATTCCTGGGAAAGACAAAGTTTTCTTTCCTCAGTAGTTGTTAATTGCCTGCAGCTCTTATTTAGGGGTAGAGCCCTATAAAATGTCTTTTATCCATTTTGGATTGTCACCTTCAGGTCTTAAACAGCTTGAAATTCCATGGGTGTGGCTTCCCTGTAATATATAGAAGACATAGTCTAGCAGAATACTTCTTTTTCCTCCGACTCTTGCAATATTTCCACCTTCTTTTGGCAATTTTCCAAATTATTGTTAGAGGCTGGGCCCTAATCTGGAAAAGCAGAAGTCACTGATCTCCAACTCATTTTAATGTTAAAGAGGGTCGGTACAATAACAAATGCCTGGTAGTTTAAACCTGCCATTTATTTTGGGAAGCTCTCTTTAAACACATTGCTGATATGCCTGAAAACTTGACTTGGTACTTAGGTGTGCTTAACAGTAAAATTTTAATTCTGTAATTAACCAACAAGTAGTTTTCACACTCATGCGAAGTGAGCAAGATGATGCCGCTAGTTGAATCTCAGCCAGCAAGCAGTGAAGAAGAAATAGCTGTATTCTCAATGACTCCAACGAGTCCTTGAATAATAGATACAAACATAGAAATCAAATGTGAAAGTCCATGAAGACAAATGCAAAATAGATGGTGACCCCCTCCATCAGGAGAAGGAAAAGTTGCCAGGCAGTGAATTTACAGTGTTAAAAAGGATAAATTGCTTGTTGAATCCACACATCATCTTTTAGGTACGTGTGATCATAAAAGCAGTCAGTTTTGTTAAAATAATGCAAAAATATGTTCTGCTCTTTTGTCTTTATGTTGTTAGATCTGTAATTCCATCAAACCAAAATAATTTTTAGATCAGTGGATTACAAAACAATCCATAATGTTACTGTAATTTATGATTCATAATTTGAGTATGTTTATAAATGTATAATATAAAATATATTTTAAACAGTTCCTACTTTCATCTGAGGAAAGAGAAAAGGGTTACATTTAGGAAATATTTAATTTACATGATGATCACAAAGTTTCTGTTGGGACATTTCCTCTGCAGTCTGTCTATTGAACTGTTTTTAAAATGTCACATTATGTTCATGAAGAGTAGTGGCTGCATTTTCACAGAAGCGCTTTTCATGGTTAAACCCCTCATTTATTCACAGTGTGTCTCTTCAAATGCCAAAAGAAATGAGAACACATTTTTATTTTGTGGTTCTTTATTAAAATCTTCATTTCCTCAGACAAAGCAGACTGCCTTAAGTCCTTAGGTCAGTAAGAAGTGTTTTATGGACTTTAATCCAAAATTTTTAATCCAAAGGTTAGTTAACCTGGTAAAGCATTTTCCTAACAGTTTTTGTTAATGACAACTAGGTACTGTTTTACACAAGAGAAAGGTCTCTGTCTTATAATTCATCCAGAAACTGTTTAGGAAGCGTGCTTCTAGATTTATGTCTCAATAACAAGAATGGGAATAACTTGACTAATATACTGAATAAATTAGATCTACATAATATCATGCTACTTATTATTTATTAATATAACTCTAGATGAAAAGAAAGGTATTCATACATAGAGATATTCATAATAGAGTTTCCAAATTTTTAACACAAATGTATGTTTCTACTTTTCTATATATCTTAAAGATGTATAAATTAAGTGCAGAGTGATATAACAAAAATTTATACTAAGTATTTAAGAAATAACAGTCTATACTGATATTGCATTGGAATATAATATACATGAAAGAAACACTAAAATGTGATGTCAAAATTATATTTACACTAAAATTACAACTAAAAGTTATGTAGCAAAGTAAAGTACAAAAATACACGACTTAAGCTATTGGAATAGCAGATAAGTTACTTCATTTCCTCCGGAGGGGTTTTGCTGCTTAATTCACTTTTTGCCTAATTCTATTTTCTAAAACAGAAAAAATAAATAAATATGTATGATGATATAAACTTTAAGTTGTATTATTTTTTATTATTTTTGAGAGACATGTTTTAATTTGATTAATAAAATAAAAGGAAAGGACTTTTTGAAACTTTTGATTTTCAAGTGTATAAATTTTATCTAAATTATCTATACGTTTCTTCCTTTATAAGAAAAGATACAGCTCTATTGATATATCTGTAAGGGAAGACATATAGAGATAGAGAGCTAGCTAATGAGAGAGAGAGAGAGAGAGAGAGAGAGAGAGAGAGAGAGAGAGAGAGAGAGACCTAGGAAGAAAATAGTATATAGCCTTTCAAATATGCTCAGTATAGCAAAAGCTATATATTAAAAGCCAAGTTCAATAAAAAAGGATATTTAAATGACTTAAATCAAACCCTTTATAAATAAAATAATGCAGACCTCTCTGCATTACTTTTATAAGTCATTCTGTGATCCTAGAGATTTAGGGATAGTATTTTTTTTCTTCTAGTTTGGTGAAGCACTAAAGAAGTAAACAATGAATAAATAAACCAATCATTATAGTTAAGAAACATCAGCAATAATCTCCAAGTATTCTCCAAGGGACAATTCTGCAATACGTATTGTAGATGACTTTCTAGTTGGAACACAATGGCGTGGCTTTGATTTAAGCCTCTGAGATCTAGAACAAAAAATAAATTTAAGTTCATTAAACTTAGCACTGTGTGCTAAATGCAGATCAGCTCATTACTGGACATCAAGTCAATCATTGATGAGAACTCTTTGAAAGGCCCATCATTATAACATTAAATGTCATTTTATTACTCAGACAGTAACTGCCTGATTAAAATCTTAAGTGGATGGGGCTCATTGAGAAGACATACTGCAAGTTTCTTCCAGCTGATTGAAGTTGGCATTAAAGGGAAATATTAGTGAGAATGACTCCTCATCTTGCTTCAATATTTTCTTGTGTGTTCTATTTCCTTTAATGTCTTAGCCACTTTGCTTGTGACAAATACCTGACTAGATGCAATGTAACAGTGGGAGGGTTTATTCTGATTACAGCTCCAGAAGATACAGTCTGTCATGTGACAGGGGATCTCCTGGCAGGAAAGAAAAGCTTTCTGGTAACACTGCCTTTGTAACCAGGAAGTGAGGCCTCCAGTAACCCACCTCCTTATGGAAGGCTCTGCTTCCTATAGGTTCCCCAAGTCATGATTCTTTCAAACACTGCCATCAGATAGAGGATATGTGTTCAAATATATGAACTGCTGAGGGGCATTTCTCATTCAAACCACACAACAGACATGGAGAGTTTGTCTCATTTAAGATATTTTTGCTTTGTGATACCTCACTTTTGTATCTTTTTTAAAGTTAAATTTATTCTTAGGCATTTTCATGCACATATATGATATATTGGAATTATTTCCATCTCCCATTTCTGTCAGCTCCTATTTTTCCATAGACATCCTTGTCTTTTTTGTTGTCTTCTAGTTCACCAAGACCGTCTATGTGATCATGGGTTTGGAACAGTCCTTTTTATCTCAGTAGGTTCAGCAGTAGGTGAACAATTGAAAACAATAACCCCCTATTACAGAATCTTTAACTAGCCAATAGTTCAACAGGGAGAGGTAAGGTCCCACAAGGGCTTCTTCTATCCATAACTGAATGTTGACAGGGTGGCTCTTGTACAGGTTCAGGTCAAGTATTAGATGCAGCTGTGAATTCAATAATGCAATGGCTGCATCATGCTCAGAAGAAAATATTACATAAATCTACCTTTGGTCTTTTGCCTTCTTTCTATTTCTTCTATTGTAATGTTCTCCTACCAACAGACAAGGTACTATAAATGCTGTATTTAGGGTTGAACTCTTCTCAGTACCTTGTGTGGACTGGAATTTCTGCATTCACCATTGTTCATTACAAAGAATGGCTTTTCTCATTAAGATTGAGAGTATCATTTATCTATAGTTTTAAACTGGTATTTAGAAGATAGCTATACAGTGTGTAATTTAACCAACAACAATAGAAAGATTTGCACTTGCGTATCACCAAAATAATATATATTTAAGGAAATTTGAACTGTTCACTAAATACTTATTTTATATCCACATACAATTGCAGGTCTCAACTCTCATCCAAGAAGCTTCTTTTTTCAGTGGATGGTAATTTATATGACTTACAGCTGTTCAGAATGCATAGCATAAGAGACTGAAATATCTGCCCCACATAGGTTATCTGTACACACTGCATCCCTACAAGATTCTTCACTGAAAAGGGGCAGAAAGATTGTTAGAGTCAGGAGTTAGCAACTGACTGATGTAAATCAACATTTTCTCAGGCATGACATGGAAGTTACATCAATGAACTCATAGATAATAATATCCTATGGCTGAAAACCTACACCTGCGAACTAATTCTTTGATATTTCAATGAATATCCCAACCATTGGGGTACGAAGGGGTGTCCCTGATAAACCTAGAGGAGGGAGACGAAAGGAAGGGCACAAGAGACTCGAGAAATGACGGCAAGACAGGGTTTCTGATCAAGCCATGCTTTGTTATTTTTCAGAGGCTGTTATATAGCAAACGGGCAAGGGGGAAGGGGAGTGTTATATTCAACCTTCTAGCAGTGAATTCACAGAAATCCATATACCGCTTCTACAGAGCACTTTGTGAACAATGTTCTGAAAGCAGTTGGACTTGAATTTTTCAGATGGTGTGATGCTTGGTTATCATAGCTGACCTAAGACAGCATAGAACCACCTGAAAAGATAGACTCCATGAGCAACTGATTGCCTGCTAGAGTGGTCCGTGGGAATGCCTGTGGTGGAGATTGCCTTGGCTGTGCTAATTGGTGTGGGAAGATTCAGCGTGAAAGTTGGCAGTTCATAACCAGGGCTTTGGCCCTGGACTATGTATCAAAGGAAAGAGGGAGTTGAACACTAGCAAGCATGGTCATATTCCCTTTCCATGTTTGCACTGTGCTTCATGCTCCTACTCCCTTGACTTCCCTGCAAGTCGGGACTGTATCCTGGAATCGCTAGTTAAAATAAGCCTTTCTCCCCTAAGTGTCTTTTGTCATGGTGTTTTATCACAACAACAGGAACAAAGCTAAGGCAAAATTAATATGAATTTAAAGAAATTAAATTTAAAATTAAAAAAACAGAGAGAAATGGGAGAATACATGGAGAGTAAAAATTTATAACTGATAAGTTATAAATATGGGACAAGGAGATAGTATTCAGTTTTGTATGTTGATAGCTAAAGGAGCAAAAAAACTTATATAAATAATTTAGAGTTTTTAACAGAGGAGAGGTTTCAGAAATTCTCTTAATTTAATGGCTACAGGTTAAAGTAAAATGCAAGGATAGTAAAAAATTGGCACAGCTACACCTACAGGAGCTGGAGACAACACACTATGAACTTAGAGCAGCCATCATAGCAGACACCAGAGAGCTTGTAAATGTATCAGCTGACCCTAATAGGGACCATGTCCGGTAAGCAGGCCTCCCAGGCTTGCTCCCAGCTCTGACTCTCTTCCTTGTAGGTATATCTTAAGATGTTTGGAGATTACATTTCTAATTGCCTCACTGATTGAAGTGATGCTTTCTTATTTCTCCTCTTTGTTTTCTGACAGCAGATTGAACCTAGGGTCTCCGACATATACATAGAACTCTCCCATCGAGTTATAGCCTGAACTCCTACTTCCTCTGCTTACAAATCCTGAACACACTACAGTTTTGAAGTGGTTAAATGAAATTCAAATTTATTCATTTTGTTTACCTTCATCAGCCTACCGAATTACTTCAGCTTTTTCCATCACATATGTTATTAATCTGTGTTAAATGTGTCAGAATTGCAAATTGAAATTAAAAACAAGAGAAAGTATCGAAAAGCTGAAGGGAAACCAGTAAGCTATAAATAATCACAATGTAAAGATAATGTTCAAAGAAAGTTATTCTGGATTTAAAAAGTGCAAAGTGTACAAAAGTGTAGAATTATTTTGAAATGATAATTTTTGTTTTAAAGAAAGTGCAAACAAACCGGGCAGTGGTGGCGCACGCCTTTAATCCCAGCACTCGGGAGGCAGAGGCAGGCGGATCTCTGTGAGTTCGAGGCCAACCTGGTCT
>NC_022031.1:44925459-44940254 GCF_000317375.1 Microtus ochrogaster
GACTACAGCAAAAAAAAAAAAAAAAAAAAAAAAAAAAAAAAATGCAAACACTGCTTAAATATAGAATATCCTGGCAAAGTGAATTAAAGGACAGCCAGGGCTGCACAAAAAACTCAGTCTCAAATAAACAAAAAACCAAAACCAAAACAAATAAACAAAAACCTTTACTAGTTTAATCTCACAGGCATATCTTGAATCAGAAACAATGCTTTTCATCTGAAGCGATGGAATAGACAATTCAGACTTTTCATGCATTGACTAGACATTAAGGGGACAGCTTTTAAAAATACTTTTTAGGGGGTGGTGTTCGTGGAAGTTTCAGGTTTTTTAAGTGTAACATAAACATAAAAGGCGAGAAATACTGATTAACAATTGGGACTAGAAATATAACTCATGCTTGGTGCACAGAGGGCCCAGCGCCCTTGTGGTAGCTCTCCAACCTAAAAATGCCTCTACTCCAGCTCCAAGGGATCTAACATTTTTTCTTGTCAGCTATACATTCAGACAAGTGCATGATTCTGTACCTCAAGGGTGTTTACACTCACCCAGACATATACACACACTAATAAACCAACTAATAAACAAATAAAGTGCATTTTGTGTGTTAGCATATGCACTGTGAAATATTTAAAACTTACAAATCAGCCTCAGACAAAGAAAGGAGAGGAGAGAAATTATTATTTGAGAACATCTCATTTGACTAAGATATTATGTTATCTATTAAGTTTTGACAGCAAGATGTAAAATACATATTTTTGTGCTTTTAGATGAAATGAAGGTGCAGCAATTAGTTCTCAGCTTCTATCTCGGTCCATACATATGCTAACATGATCTTCATGAGTACTTATAAACTGAAGGAATTCAGGGTGTACCATGCCTAAATACGCTGCTTTTTTGACAGTCATTCCCTGGAAAGTAGCAGATTTAGTAAGAACACACTGACCTTCCTTTCCCTCTGGAGATCGAAGGGGAAACTGTTGGAAAAGATGTTCTTGTTATGCGAGCAGCATAGAGACATCCCCGTCACCAGAGACGTGCAACTGAAGCTGAGAACATCTGTGATTCTCTTGTCAGCATGATGGTTTGTCTTCTTGGACTGTTCTCACAAATTTCAGATTTTCTGAGTTCTAAGCTTTACACACTAATATATAAGCCAGTGGGGTCTAGCTGCTTTGGGGGTGACGGGGTCTTTATCTTCCTATTGAGGAATCTCATTATCATGCAAATTCACCAAATAAAATTCGGGATGTTTCTCATAATAATGTCTTATGTCTGTCCTAGCTGAATTCTCAGGAAGAATGACAGTGTATTTAATCTTGCCCACAAACTTCTGCTGAGCTGTGTGGATAATTTAGATTGTGAAAAATCTATACATTTGAATGTCTGTGTCTTAGGAGAATGATTTATGAGATTAAGATATTTAGATACATCTATTTATTTTTGGTTTTCTACTCAGATAATGACTGTCTCAATTATCGAATAACTACAGTGAATTCCACAGTTCAAATGAACTCACTACGCTTGTCTAAACTGACATGTAACCTGCTATAAATTCAGGGAAACAAGGATTTCTAAATGGCCTTTACCATTAGAAAGAGTATTTTCCATATTCAATGTAAATATAGAGACAATATTTAAATGGTTGTATTTACTTGTTTTCTTATTTTCATAAACCATATAGTACTTTAATTATTGTTCCAAGGAGTCAATGTCCTCTTCATCTTCCATCAATATACAATTGGTTCCTTGTTATCTCTCCTAGTTTAAGCTATTTAACTCATAGCAACAAGAAAATAAAGACCTGGTGGAGCATGCATAGTTGTTCCTTAGGCTACACAGGGAGTGAAATCTTCCTACACTAATAAGTAAAAATAAAAATCAATTACTTAATTCACTTAAGACATTTATGATTTCTGTGAGGAAAGCTTTCTATTTGAGGACTTGGAAAATCTAATCTACACCTTGTCATTTGGAACATGCATTCAATCATTCAGAGAATGAGTGTAAATATCCTCACATTTTCCTACCCCATGAATTCATATACATATAGTCCGACAAGACAGAGCAAAGTTATAGACCTATATTGCAAGAAAAGATTCTTATTATAAAAATCTTCCAAGCTCGGCACTAACCTTTAATCCCTGTACCTGGCAGAGGCAGACAGATTTCAAGAAACAAAGAAACAATAAAATATCTTCAAATAATGTGATGAAATTAACAAGAAACATTGAAAGCATAGGTCCTATGTTAATATTTTCTTACCTTTTTGAAACATATTTTCTCCTAAATATATTTTATTCAAATATTTTTTTTGAATTTTTTTTACTCAAGACAAGTGGAATTTTATTGCTTGGTAGAACCCATATTTAGATTTTAGAAAAGACAAACCCCAAAATAATTTCATGATGATGTAGAGAGTTTTATTAAACAAATAATATTATTTGAAGCTACAGAGAAACGCAATGCTGATTTCTGCTGAAAAATCAAAGAATAAATGTTGTTAGAATTGCTTTCTGAAGAATAGCTTAAAAGCTAAAAGAGTTTTGTAAAAGAACAGGATATATTAACTACATGGATTATTAGATAATAAATGCCACATAAAATAGACAAATGGCATTAATTTCAGTGCAATTGATTTATATAGCTAGACAAATTAAATTAACATTCAGAAATACATGCACACACATACCTACCCACACTGTTACAGGTGATTTGAAACTTGTGTTTGCTCGGACTTTACATAATGCTTTATGTAAGTTTCTTTATTAAGTTGTAATTTAATGCCAGTTACTAGTGTCTTATAATAGACTGTTTCAAGACTGGAGCTATGAGCTGTGGTGTTGACTCAGTGATTTAAATACTTGCTTGGTACACAGGAAGACCTGAGATCAGCTTCCCTACACCCATGGCCTAGGTCTGAAAAAGCCTGGGATAAAACCGGACTCACTGAACATAGCGGACAATGAGGTCTACTGAGAACTCAAGAACAATGGCAATGGGTTTTTGATCCTACTGCATGTACTGGCTTTGTGGGAGCCTAGGCAGTTTGGATGTTCACCTTACTAGACCTGGATGGAGGTGGGTGGTCCTTGGACTTCCCACAGGGCAGGGAACCCTGATTGCTCTTTGGGCTGAAGTGGGAGGGGGACTTGATTGGGGGAGGGGGAGGGAAATGGAACAAAAAAAAACCAGGGAAAGGAAACAGGCACCTCTAACACCAGGGCTGGGCAGGGAGGGCAGACACTGACTTGATGGCCAACCAGTGTAAACAATTACTGAGCTGTAAGTTCAGTGAAAGGCTCTGTCTCAAAGTGGGATGGAAAGCAATAAAAAAGAACACCTGAAAACAACCTCTGGTTTCCACACTCATCTGCGTACATCTATATCAATCTACACACATTAACACACACATACACACATACACACACATATACTTACATACTTCTCACAAAGACACTCACACATGCATCTAAAGAATATTGGAGTGTTCACTTTACTACTGCCCTAATTGTTTAAATATCATCACAGACATGTGCAGCGCATTGACCCAGGTGTGGAACTTTAAACATAAACTTTTGTCTTTAATTCCAGGAACAACTTTGTTTGCTTTTTTTTTGAAAGATTTTTTTTTTTTTTAAGAATACAGGTGTCCTAATAATCTTCTGTTTTCTGTTGGCGGCTGGAAAGTTTAAAGCGCGTTTGCATTCTGCAGGTGCATCTGTCTTGTGTCTTATGTGTGTTTTAAATAATTGATATTGTTTGCCTTCATACTTTATCATAATTTTGCTGCAGTTTGTTTCCTCTGTGAGATCCCAGGATCCTTTGAGGCAAAAAAAATGTGTAAAACCGTCTAAAGAAATCAAATATTACAATAACATCTGCCTATGGACTTCCTGAGTTCGCATTTTTCTACATCTCTAAACTTCTAAACATTTTAAAATTCTATCCTGTGTCTATATGATTTTGAGAAAACACATTCTTACCCAAATAAATGTTACATTTTAATAAAATTAGAATGTCTATGGTATTTACCTACTAAAGGAACTATGGACAAATGAAGTTAATTTAATGTACATATTTTAGTAGTTTGTGATTAAATTTTACTCAATATTGTCTTATATTATTCATACTCAAGACCTATCCTGAAGCATCTATTGTTTTTATAAACAAGCAATCAACATTTTAAACATAATTTCACTCTATTACTAAAAAAAAAAAGCTAAAAGAAATAAACAATGCCCCTTGGATTATTTTCTCAAGATGCTTTGCAAATCAACAATAGTCTGTGCTTAGATACAAACACATCAGTCTATCCCTCCCAGTCAGAAAAATAATAGAAGAAGAAGAAGAGTCACTTTGGGGCTTTGATCACTCAGAATGCAAAACAAAAGGTCTTTGCTGCCTGCATATGTGTCATGATGTGTATTGTGTGACCCAGGCTGGAAAAGCCAGCAAGGAGATTACATTTGAAATGTGACACTCCATCATTACTGTGCCAAGTCAAGGGAAGAACAAGGGAAGCGCTGAACTGTTAAAAAAATAAATACCATTTTTTCGTCTTTCATTTTGTTCCTGAGATTTACTCATGTGGAAGCTTTCTATAAATCAATCTGAGCAGTCTAGGAGAATTAAAACAATATTTGATTTCTCCTAAAGTTAGCTATCCCCATATGGCAAGAAGTGTTTTTACAAAACTCCCGACTTGCTGTGGCAATGTGATGGATCCTACCGTGGGCTCACTAAGCCCAAATGCACACTCTGCCATTACTAGTAACTTAGTGTGTCCTCTGGGAGGCCATCATCTGCTTCAGGAAAAGCAAGGCACAGCTCTGGGCCAGCTGTTCTTTTTACAACTTCGTGATGTTAATTTGCTGGTATACGAAAGATGCTAGTTGTTAAGGTGGAAGCTCATGATTTTGAGTTCATTTAACAGAAAATAAAATGAATTGATCTTTCTTTCATTACTTGTTTGGAGTTGTATTTATCACATCAGTATTTTGTCACCTATGCCTTTATCTCTCTTAATCATCTTTATCCAAACCGACTTTGGCTATTCTGTCCTAAAACCCAAGCACTAGAGCATTCTAAAAGCTTAAATTGGTCACCACTAAATGACAGAAATTGATGAGTGTTAAGAAGCATCGCATGGAAGACAGACAATAAAAAGTTATTTATTTAGGACTAGACTCACAGATCACTGTGAGTGAATGGGGAACAGCAAGCAAATCCCGCAACCAGAAGAGTGGGCGAACTCACGCTTTGTATTGACATTTATAGTATAAGAGGCCAGGCCAAAGTGGGCAGGTAACTTAAAGGCTACATGTTGTAGGAATTCCTACAGCATCACAGTACACAGAGATTGTGACTCTGTACGTTCACCAATTCTTACTGACTGCTCTACACAGTTTTGATCTGTCAGTCTCTCTCCAATAATTCATAGTACACCTTTATCAGAATGTTTTACTATCACAAAAAATGAATACAGTTTGCTTTTCTTGTTTCCTGTAGTAAAATGGATGGGGTCCTCACCCATCATTTTTTTGTGAACATGTGTCGAGTTGTGATTATGATCTATATTTTTCCTTTTAGTGTCCTTGTTTTAAAAATATTCTCTTACTTTCTGTACAATCCATTTCTCCCTTGACAAAAGTCCCCTTCTTAATCCCTAAATATGCTTTATATTGTTATTTTAATTTAAAAACAAACTCAATATATTCTACTTTAATTTTTTTTCTCAGTGTTTTCCTACACATAATAGCTTTCTCCTACAGAGTCAAGACAGCAAAATATACCATATATTTTGTTGGATCCCAATCACTCTTAAAAGTATTGGCTTTTAATCTCCATCAAAAGTGTTCATATAAAAATGCCCGTCACGTAGCCGAGTTAATGAGCACCTACAGGCCTTATAAACACCGTAACTCATTTTAGATTAATTGTAACTCTCTGAGTAATTTTTATCCTAGTAGATTGTAATGTATAAGATAGAATAAATTCTGGAGTTTCCTACTAAAAATATGTGTAAGAGTGAAAAGATTTTATAATGAGTAAATATGTGACATATCCAGTGTAAGAGAACTTTACATTATAATGCTAAATCTGAACTTTATTTTGCATGAATGAGATTTTAATAGTCACTTCCATCAAATACAAAAATGTATTTACATATATGGTATACATAACCTAGATGAATAAAATAAAATCTAATATAACAATTTTGAAAGATAGATTAAATATTTAATATGAATTAACATAACAAATATTTAAATATTTTGTTCTGGAATTCTTATTATTATATAGAACATAATCTTCCTGTAGTAATCTGCAAATGAACACAGTAATTTAAAACAGCACCTTGATAAAGAAGTAGAATACTTCTATTTATTTATTTATTTATTTATTTATTTATTTATTTATTAAGGATTTCTGCCTCCTCCCCACCAGCGCCTCCCATTTCCCTCCCCCTCCCCCGATCAAGTTCCCCTTCTCATCAGCCCAAAGAGCAATCAGGGTTCCCTGCCCTGTGGGAAGTCCAAGGACCACCCACCTCCTTCCAGGTCTAGTTAGGTGAGCATCCTAACAGGCTCCCACAAAGCCAGTACGTGCAGTAGGATCAAAACCCATTGCCATTGTTCTTGAGTTCTCAGTAGTCCTCATTGTCTGCTATGTTCAGCTTCTATAACTTCAGATTGTTTCCCCATGCTCCATTAAAAGTAGAGTTTTGGGAACGGCATACTCTGACCCTGAACTAACTTTGCCTGCTGGAGTGAAGCTTGCAGCTGCTCTGAGCACAAGAGCCTCATGAGTTCCTGATGGCAGGGGAGTGGTTTCTGGTGGGTTTACAGCTGAAAATCCCAAGAGCTGGTGTGTGGCCATTAGTAAGGAGAGCTCTATTTAAGCTACCCTGGAAAACAATAAAATTGTCATTCTTGTTTCAAGAGTGACCTGTGTCTTGTGTGTTTTTCAATCTCCAGCCCCTTGCCGGACTCAGGAACCATCACACAGTGCAGGTGCTTCAACAAAGGTTATTACTCTTCCTATTTTTAGCAAATTATCACTTGCCTATTCTTAAACTTCTTAGAAAAAGAAGCATGCCTGCATTTGGTTCTGATTTCTTTGACTTTGTATAATTTTTCCTAAGTCTCAGCATGCACTTATCAATGCTTCCTCTCTTTATATCATTAGCAGAACATGCCAGTAACCAATAGATACTTATGTTGCTTTAAACAATTAATGATTCAAAATGTCGTTATGAATATACCTGTAGTACTTTTGTGTAATTATATCTTTGTGTCATTATCTGCCTACACACCTATCTCTATCTTTCTATCTATCCACTATTCATCTATTAGCTGTGTTGCTGTACATCCTAAAAATTGCTCTATATATGTGTTATCACTCCAGTTTTGTGTGTTAGGTGTCTACATTCTTGCACATATTTAAATGTTCACCTATTTTAGTCATGTCAAAAGATGCAAAGTAATACCTCATTGTACAATTAAACATTTCCTTGATGATTACTCTTATTTAGCACCATGACTTGTGGTTTCCCAGTATTGTACCATGTTACTGTCTCTGAATATTTTGTATATTTTGAGTTTACCATCTTTGCAAAGAGGTTAAATTGAGAGTCAAATATGTATAAATTGTTTTGTTTTAATAGTCCACTTTATTCATACTGGGCTACCAACTCTCTGATAAAAATAGGTTTAACTCTGGTACTGGGTTTATATTTAGTAAGTGACATCCTGTGCCAATGCATTCCAAATACGTCCCACTTTCTCTTTTATGAGATTCAGTGTGGTTGGCTTTTTGTTGAGATCTTTGATCCATTTGGACTTGAGTTTTGTTCATGGTGACATAGATGGATTTTCATTCTTCTACATGTTGATATCCAGGTTTGCCAGCACCATTTATTAAATATGCTTTCTTTTTTCCATTTTATATTTTTTTGCTTCCTTGACAAAAATAAGGTATTTGTCGGTGTATGGATTAATATTTGGGTCTTTGGTTTGGTTCCATTGGTCCTCCTGTCTGTTTATATACCAATAAATGAGACCTCCTGAAAGTGACAATCTTCTGTAAAGCAAAGGACATGGTCAACAAGACAAAACAGCAACCAACAGAATGGGAAAAAAATCACCAGACAGAGGATATCTTTGCATATCTCCAAAATATGCAAAGAACTCAAGAAATTGGTTTTCAAAAGAACAAATAATGTAATAAAAAATGGAGTACCATCCTAAACAAGGAACTCTTAAGAGAGAAATCTGAAAGACACTTCAGGAAATGCTCAACATACTAGCAAATAAAATGCAGATCAAAACAACTCTGAGATTCCATCTTACACCTGCAAGAATGGCCAAGATCAAAAACACTGATGACAACTTATGCTGGAGAGGTTGTGGGATAAAAAACACTCATGTATTGCTGGTGGGACTGTAAATTGGTACAGTCTCTTTGGATATCAGTATGGCGATTTCTCAGAAAATTAGGAAACATTACTCAAGACCCAGCAATACCACTTTTGGGTATATACCCAAAGGATGCTCAATCATACCACAAGTACATGTGCTCAACTATGTTTACAGCAGCATTGTTTTTTCATAGAAAGAATGTGAAAGCTACCTAAATGCCCCTCAACCAAAGAATGGATAAAGAAAATGTGGTACATTTACACAATAGAATACCGCACAGGAGAAAAAATTATTAACATCTTGAAATTTGCAACAAATGGATAGATATAGGAAACATCAAATTGAGTGAGGTAACCCAGAAACAGAAAAACAAATATATGTACTCACCCATGAGTGACTTTTAGATATAAAGCAAAGAAAACCAGCTCACAAATCATAATCCCAGAGAACCTAGACCACAACGAGGACTCTAAGAAAAGCATATATGGATCTAATCTACATAGGAGGTAGAAAAAGACTAGATCTCTTGAGTAAATTGGGAGCATGGGGACCATGGGAGAGGGATGAAGAGGAGGGAAGCAGAGAAAAATGTGTAGTTTAATGAAATCAATTAAAAAAATAGATTTAACTATTCTTTCAGAGAACGACTCCCTTTGTATAGGCTCTGGTCCTGGACGTCTCTTAAGTTTTGCTTCCCTGTCTTAGTACTGATTATGTTAATTTTTTTATTGTGGTGAAAATTGGAAAGACTGATTCCCAACTCAGCATATTGAAATGAAATTAAGCCTCAGCCCAAAGTTCTTAAAGACTTTTATTTTCCAAATGCATTCAGTTCTATTCCAAATAGTACTAACTTGTTTATATACATTTAACCTGAAACTGCTATGCAAATGCTGTTATTTCCTAATAGTTGCTTTGTATGCGTTTTGGGACTTTTTACATGCAAAACTTGAGCAAAAGAGATTAGTGTGGTGATATTCACTTGACATATCAGTACATTCAAGACCGAAACAAGAAGCTCAGGGATTCAAAATCATCATTCAAAACCCCAGATTACATAAAACCCTGCCGAAAAATACTACCAAGCAAACCCCAACAAGTAACCCAAGACAGGAGCTTCTGAAAAAGCCTAACAGGCTCAGAAGATGAGCCAGCCAGTAAACTTTTTGTTTAACTTGCTGTTCAAACATGAGGAAATTAGTTTGACACCAACATCCATGTATTAAGCCTTTATTGTGAAAGAGTCCTACAAACACAAATGAAATCTACATGAATAGAGTGATGTCAAAATTCTTTTTCTTTCTTGAGTTTTGAAACAGCCATGTTGTTGCTGTATCAGGATGCACTTGAAGCAATACCCTTGCATCTGTCTTTCCAAGTACTTTTACTTTTGAATGGTGCTTTGGTTAGGTTTTTAATCAGTTATTAGGTATTAATGCTAAAATATCCAACTAAGGGGTACTTAGCATTTTCCTTAAGTTTCTATAGTCTTTATCTTCATGTAATTTCAATCAATTTCAGTGCATTTTGAATTGCTTATGTATTTATGTGTCTAATGGAAATTATATTTTCCATCATAGCATGTTTTTTTTCCTTTATGGGAATGTCTTTCTTTTGTGACTACTTATAGGTCTAATAGTGACATAACTATCTCATTTTAATATGGCAAATGTTTGCATGACTTTTGATAATTAAATTTTATGCCTTATAGATGACATATATTTATCTTGCTTCGCAATGCAATTTGATAAGACCAGCTTTCTAGTTTAAATTTTTAATCCTCTTATGTTATTGTGTTTTCTAACATGACCAAGTTTATTTATAACCCAGTGAGTATTCACCCTTAGTCTCATTTCTTCCTTATCCCACTTTATTATATGTTGCTCTTTGGGGCACAATCAAGCATTAATTAACTTATACTTTATCTTATGTTTTCAATATTGCTTGTGATTGTCTGCAATAACCCTGTCCCCAAATGACAGGGTGTTAAAATGTAATCTCTAAGATAAAACTTGTGGAGAGTTGGTTCCAACTTTAAGATAAAGAGTTTTGTTGAAACTTGAAAGCTCTCTGAAGCAAGTCCTGGAGCGGGATGTGGGCTCATACCCTTTATTCTTTTGTTTATTGTATGCAATGTAAAAAGTTTGGCTGTGTGTTGTGCTCCCACCATCTTAAAATACCTCCTCTAAGACTTGAAAAAACAGAGTCTATGGGAAATGGATTGCAACTTTTTCATGTGTGAATTAAGAACTTTATATACTGTTACTACCATCCAACAGAATTTCAGAGTACAAGATTAAATCTTTGTATGCATGTATCCAATATTCCTAATTTTTTATCATTTTTCATTTCTGACTGGTGCATCTCTCATTAAGGGTCTTCACCATGCCTTGTCTAGTAAATCCTCTGGCAACAGCTTCTCTCAGCATTAAAAAATGTTTGAGTGCATATATTAGCATTATTTTAGTGGATTTGGAAGTGTTTTCAAACTATAATTCCAATTTTTAGTTTTGATTTTTCTTTCTTACTACCTTAAAATAACTTTCTTTTACTTTCTCTGCTGATATTTTTCTCTGAAAACAAAGAAATTTAATTTCTACGAGCATTTTTGTAGTTATCTTGTTCTGTGTTCATGAAGGTTTGCAAAGTAGATGAAGAATTGAGACAAGTGGAAATTGTATGAAAGATACATACCAAACTACAGGAAAAGGTTACCCAAATCTACAATCAGAGCTCTTCCCTTCTCTCTACAAGATGACAGAAATGGCTCAATTCTTCAGTCTGTTAAATGGGGTCTTGGTGCATTTAACATTTCTATTAACCATAATTTCATTATTTTAACCTCTTCTAGTGCAACCCATACAGTGGAAATTATGTTAATGCAACCGATAATTTCATTAGATGGAAAGTATTTTAATAAAGAAAATATCTTACTACCAGAATGAATGAGTGTAGTAACTTTTTAAATAATGAGAAAAAAGAATAAAGATATAGACAATCTAGACTTAGGCTTTTAACTGTCTTCCTTCTAATACAATAGATCTAGTACCTACAAGTAAAATTTGCCCCTTCCATATGGCAGAAAACTCATTTCCTGTGTACAAGTGAATGATCGCTGAGAGATAATATATTGAAATGTAGAGTTCATTTTCGATCAGGGACTTGATATTTGTGTGATGCTTACACATGGAACAAGATCCAAGTCATGTAATCTCACTTCTTCTTTATTTTATTCTATTTTTTTACATTGATCTCAGGATAGACTATCTTATTCGATGTACCTTGACACTTTGTTCATTTTTAATTTTTTAAAATGTTTTCAATTAAATTTTTCCAATTAAAATGTTTTCAAATGGAATAGAATTATAGTACTTTTACTCTTCTCTTTCCTTCTGTAATCCTCTCTCCAATTAATTTGCTTTGAACCTATCCCACTGAGTCCCACACTCTCAAACTGATAACTTCTTTTTCTTTAGATGTATTTTTAAGACATATGACAGTTCCTGAATTTATGGTGTTTTAGGTGCAGGGGTAGAAAGATTGTAAAAGACAGAATCTCAGGAATTCTACTGTGAAATAGTCTTTCCTAGAAATGGTAGCATAAACAAGAAAGGAAAAATTACAGTATCAAGTAACAATAGCACTTATCAATAGAATGGAAGGGGATGTCCTGCACCTATATAAAGAACTGCTTGCTGCTCCTCATTTCTGGAAATAGGAGAATTAGGCTCTCTCAGGGATGAGATTTCCTCTGCAGAGTGGTCATAATTGAAACCACATATGTATAAACAACAGAAACAGAGCCAGCAGAATCTATTTATATGTATTTGCTTTGGCTACAAAGACTAAGAGCTTGGATGTGGACTATTCACATTCTATTTCTCTCTCTCTCTCTCTCTCTCTCTCTCTCTCTCTCTCTCTCTCTCTGTGTGTGTGTGTGTGTGTGTGTGTGTGTGTCTCTGTCTGTCTGTGTGCACACACGTGGATATGTGGAGGTGAGAAAATCGGTTCTTTCTCTGTATGATGTTTGTCTTGGAAATTTAACCTAGGTTGCCAGATTTGGCAGCATGTCTTTTGACCAACTTATCTGTCTTATCAACCAGTCCCCATTCTTCTTTTCGAAGTTCCATGTGTTAATAATTAATACTGAGGCAGTAAATTAGTTAGTCCTTAAATATAGACTCTGGTGTAAGACTGTTTCAGAAGTCCTTTTGGGAAGCTTTTTTATCACCTCGTAGAAACCATTTCCTCTGAAACATTAGAGTACAGTCATGAGGCCTAGCTTTTGACCCCAATCCCACACAACATCCTCGGACGTAAATATCCTCTTTGTTATTATGTGAAGGGAAGTCTTTAAAAAGAGCCTAGAGCGTTCAGTTACACACTTTTATTCACTCTGGCTTGCCTTAAATTGGAATATTTTATAGCCATTCTTGTCTCTAATTGCCCATCCTTTCATGTAGTACTAATGATACTTTGAGGTTAAATAGTTGACTTTTCTGTCAGAACAATTACTTAACAATTTGGCTTCCTGCTATTTGAACTGCCAACTTTAAGCAGAAAACATTTTGCAAACCAAGTTTTTTTTTTCTTCCTCTTCTTCATGTCATTCTCATGAGAAGACTGAATCACAGCCTGTTTTTTTCTATAGATTATAAAAGAAAGCATAAGCAGTTTATGCCACCAATATCCTAACTTCTAAGTTACCTGTCTCGGGAGACAGAGGTGGGGAGTAGCCATAATTTCAAAAGGCAAATGTTTCTGAGAGCTCTGCTATTTATAGAGTGATCACTCAAACTCAAAAATGGGAAATCTTCACTCTTTACTACTTTTATTAGTTTTTGACAGTTTTGGGTCTTTTAAATAGATGGTTTGTTTTTCTATTTTCAGAGATTTTATATTTTAATGAAAGAAAGAAAGCCCAGGATAGCTTAAACATAAAGGTAAAGTTATTTTTTTGTCACTTAGCTAGTAAATGTATGACACTTCTATCTATTTAAAAGAGTAAGGCTCTGTATTATAGAAAATATACAAATGATACAGAAGTGAGGACAAGTGATCAAAAAGTGGGTAACTTCATACTTATGGCCACATGATGGCTGGTAAACTCAGTGATTCACAAAGCCAAAACCTGACCAATCAACTAAAAAGTGCAACAACAAGTGGCAATACACAACATCTGTGTTGAGGAAGGTTTCGTTAATCAGCTGGTGCTAATTGGTTCTAAACACCACATATCAACCTCGGGCTAATCTCAGCAAAAACCTTACTGATACTGTCTTAAATAATTCATAGTCTTAAAAGTTACATAGGCAGTAGGTATATCCTATGGATTTTATTTAGCCTGGCACTTCAATTTTTCAGAAGGTTAATTTAGTCTAAAAAGGAAATTACAAGAATTTCTTTTTAAAATTATAATAGCATATTTGCTAGAATAAATACTATACAGATGCACATGCATCCATGCCTATGGGCACACACACATGCACTTGTGGACATGCATTCACATGTGTGCACATGTGCACACACACTCACATTTATTTTCTAGACAAAAATTGTAGTCATTCTGGTGGTGCCCAGAGAATTGCTCAAAGGTTCTTGTATGTATCACACTGTTATCTGTATGTTAACTTACATATTACTTTAAAAGAAGAGCAAACACCATTGTGGGAATGTGTAATTTGTCTTTAGTGTAATACCACTTAAAAAGCAAATCTGATTTAGAAATAAAGGCTTGATAACTATCCTTTAATGCAGTCAGGTTAATAAAATTAAGTGATTCTAAACACACCAGCAAACTCACTGATAAGTGATAAGGGCTTATGCTTATAGTGAATTGAATTTAGATGTACCTATTGCCTATGTAACTTAAAAAAATACAAAAATCTAGAAACCATTTAAAAATCAGTGACAAATTTTACCACAATTTTTCAAAGTTCTGCAATAAAGCAAATAATAAAGTCAGAATGTGAAGCAATGACTTCACATTATGAGAAATAAAGAATCTACTCTATTAAAATTGCAAAGATTGCTCTAAATCCTAAACTTCAACAGAAAAGTGATTTTACATAAAAGATTCATGACCTTGACTCAATTAATTCAATATGTTTTATTGCCTCACACTTGCTTTAATTTAAGTTAAATTATCAGCTATTAAGCAGTTCTACACTCAACGAATCTTCTTTATGATTTGTAAGTCATTTTAGCATCAATAATGTCCTTTTCCTGCAGTTTCTCTGTTATGATCTTTACTACTGTAGTGACAGTACTTAATAAGTATATACATCTCCTCTGCATTTTAAGTGTTTTGTGCTCACGATACACATGACAATTTAACAGTGATGGCTGCAGCATTGAAAATGTTCTGTACATTAATTA
>NC_022031.1:44946485-44977043 GCF_000317375.1 Microtus ochrogaster
TGAAAAAGCTTTTGACAAAATTCAACATCCCTTTATGATAAAAGTCTTGGAGAGATTAGGGATACAAGGGTCATACCTAAATATAATAAAAGCAATGTTTTTTTTTAAATTAGGCAAACGCTATATGAGAAGTAAGCACTGTGTATATCTTCATGATAGTAAATATTTGCACCCACTCCCAGCTTTACGTTCATTGTATTGTGATGGTATTGTTGCCTTCCATAGCTTTCAGTCTCCCAATATCAAGTGGTATACTATCGTTTGAATATTTAAATCAAGATGATTGTTAAAAAAGTACGTATTCTACAATCAAATGAAAATTATTGCTATTTTTTATCTTAACTATGTTATTTCACTATCTGTTATGAAATGGAGATTATGCTTTCATTTCCTAGCCTCCAGACCCAAATAATCACACAAAAACTATATTAATAACAACAATGGTCAATGGTTCAGGCATATTCCTAGGTAGCTCTTACATCTTAAATTAACTCATTTCTATTATTTTATGTTTTAGCCTCATAGTTTGTTACCTCAGATCTTGCTTCTTGTGTGGCTGCATGACATCTACCAGCCTCTGCATTCTCTATCCCTGAATCCAGTTTAGTTTTCCTGCATAGCTATATTCTACCCTGCCATAGGCCAAAGCAGCTTCTTTATTAAAGACTGGTATTAAAACATATTTATAACACAGATGTCAGGAGTCCCTTGACATCTGTTCTGTGAAGTGAGGATGGATGCTCAAGTATACAAAATTATACAGGGTATTCAATACCATGCCTAAAACACTGCCTATGTGATTAAAGTTCTCAATAGGGAAAACTATTGAACTCCAACAAAGAAGTTGGTAAATTCAAACATGCGTAAGAATAGTTTCCCTTCCAAGTTAAACATACAAATCCGATATCACAGGATCAAGTCTTTGTGAACTCACTGCAGCTGTGACTGCCTGAACAAGACCTGCAGATTAACAAGCCAGTCAACATTCCAGCATGGAGGTAGGTAGGGGCTCATGGGCCTCAACTCCGAGCTGAGGAGTTATTGACAATTGGTAGCTATTAGGGGGCAGAGTATCAGTTTTCTCCGGGAAGAAGACCCAGGTTTGTCCACTGAACACCACTGTAGGTGTGTCATGGACTAACACTCTGGTACGTCACCAGGACTCCACTGTAGATGGTCATTATAAATAATAAGAAGATAAGAAGTTAGGAGGAAGAGAAGTAGGAATTTATCTGGGAAGAGTTGTGGGAAAGAGCAAGGAATGAATATGATCAAATTATATTTTATTCATATGTAAAATTCTCAAAAATTAATAAAAATATAATGTAGAGTTTCCATTCTATAAGGGTGTAATTGTAGGTTTCTGGTTTGTGCATATTTTGTATTTTGGCAGTAATATAGAATTACTAAATTATTAAGTTTAATAAGTCAGCAAGAGCTTTAGCAATACGTGAGAGAGGAAGGCTTGAAGATATTCTAAAATATTGAAATGGCAAAACTTAATAAGCACTAGACTGCTGGAACCCGAGGGAGTCTTGTGATGTAAGACCTCTGTCCCCTCATTCCTGCTTTCATAGCTTAGTGTTATCATTCCCAAACAGTGACATCTTCATGAAAAGCATTTAAAGCTAACAGAGGCCCTGCACTTCCCAGGACATTTAGCAATAATATTATATGTGTATCAATGTTTCACTTTCTACTGGGATGACATTTTGGATTTTAGTTCTTCTCTTTCAAAGCCCACCACTCCTACTCCCTGATGCTTTCCTTTATGTAGTTTATGGATTTCCTGCCTCAAGATCCTGAAGTGGAAAACACATTTCCTATTATAAAGAAATAACTATAGCACCAGTGCAGAATGATAAATTGTCATGTGCTAATATGTTTTCTTTCTATTTAATAGACAGCTTCATTATGTCTTCATCACATAGAGCTTTATTGTGAGGTTTCTCTTGGTACCTGCATTAATGTGTGCGCTTCCTCCATCATGTGCTTCTACAAAGATGAACACCTAACTCCAGTCCTAGACTGAAGCCTGAAAACTAACAACTAAATAATCTTTCTTATTTCAAACTGACTGCCTTGTGTATTTGTTATAGTAACAGAAACCAGACTAACACTGATAATAAATAAATAATTAATGCAATGATGTATTTAAACATGTAGCATTATATTTGGCATGAGATACTTGATTTCAACCTATTATAACATCACATACTATGCCTATGTGAGCAGTTACTATTAAAGCTATAATTTAATCTTCATTCATCAACCTTCAGTTTGAAATGCCTGATGTATTGAATGACAATGATCCCTTATTTCCACTTACACCAAGACTAGTTTTAACAGCAGGAAACACTTTGGGATTACTCTACTCCTTGACACAGAGTCTGTTTCTGTTTCTCCAATTTGTATTCTAGATACTCAATCTCTCTATTATTACTTGTGTTTCTATATTTGTATGTAACTTGTGGACATTTTAATGTAAACAAGGAGAGTGTGTGTTGGGAGCTATTAGGCATCTATTATTTGAAACTCAAGATGACAGAGCAATATCTTTAAAATAAATTTAAGGAAACAGTTTGAAGTGTAATTTCTTATGATTGGAGACAACAAAGTCAAAACCATTCAGCTCAATTTTTTTATAATCCTGCCAGGAACAATGTATAAATATTTATTTCATTGTATACTTCTGAGACTATGATTACTGTTGTCACTTCCCAAGAGAGTTTAGATTTAAGAGGGAAGGTAGAAGCAAGGGATTCGGAGGAATGTAGAAAGGAGAAACTGTAGTCAGGATGTATGTTATGTGTGAAGAATTAACAAGTTACCTGCATGAAAGTATTATCATTTTTAACCTCATTGTATACTTCATGTATAACCTTTTTTTCTGTACTCATTTTAAGTGTTCATAAATTAAATGGTTTATGACCAGGCTATTTATATTTAATTATATAATATGGGTATATTAAAAATAAAATTATAAATTATATAGCTTGTTTTAAAGGCATTCTTGCCTGGTATAAATCATATTGGTGTCCAAGAATCAAGGAGAATTGCTCAAGTTCCATCACTTAATTTTCATTACACTGAAGTGTAAATGTGGGGAAGTTAGTAGCTATACCAAATGTAATAATACCTATACACATGAAATTGAAAAGTGCATGTTTTCTCTTTATTCCCTCATACATCTGGTTCTTTCACAATGAATCAGAACTGACAAAATAAATATCATACTCCCTCCAAAGAAAATGGATAAGAGAATATTATTAGCAGCCTAGCTGAACCTTTCAATGCTACACAGTGCCAGTGCCAGTTTTACTTGTCAGGTAACTTGGTAACTATTTACAATTGAGGACACAGGGATGGAGATACAAGGGAATGCTAGAGCCATGGCTTAGTTGTTTTCTATTGCTGAACAAGGACACACTCTGAGTGAAGTAGAGTGATACTTACTTCATTATAGCTCCATGTAACACCACTGAATCTGAATTCAGTTAGAAACTTTGTCTTTTGACCTTACTCTGTAACCTATGGATTACAGTCAACTGTGGATTAGTTAAGGGATGGCTCTGCCATTGGGAGCTCAACCAGGTAGATGCAGCTCTGGTTGATGAGGTCTCTTTTCCTCTAAACGACTTGCTTGGGCAAAATTCTCAGTAGTTTCTAGATTGTAGTACAATAAACAGAATTGCGGAGAAGTTCTTAAGGCTGCTGAATTGGCACAACATCGCTACTACTCCATTTTCTTGCTAAAAGTACATCACAAGGCAATGAGATCACAAGGATAAGACTGTACCATATATGTCTTCATGGGAGTTATAGAAAACTTTTTCTCCTTCTTCCTTTTCTTCTTCCTTCTCTTCCTCATTTTTCTTTGGAGACTAAAATTCAATTGTAATATCTATTTATCTGTCCCTTCCTATTCATCCATACAAACCCTTACATACATCTCTCTACACTCTTTTACAAACTCATGGGTTCTATTTTTTATTCTTCCAAATGAACATGCATATATGCATTTGTATTTACATATATGTTCCTAAAATATAACCTGTTAAGTCTGTATAATGCCAAGACTGACTGCTTACAACTTGGCATACATTTTTTTTGTGTTTTTCCCTAGGGAAGGCTACATCTTCTGTTTCTAGCTCTCCTTATTTGCCGATAGTTCTTTGCATAGGGTTGGGTTCTTGTGGGCTTTTTTTTCTGTCCTCCTTTTTTTGTTCCTTGGTGACATCCTTGTTCAGATAGCATTTGGAGAGTCAGGTTGTTGAAACTTTATGTGTAAAGTTTCTGCTATTATTATAAGACAATCTTACAGCAAATTATCTGATCATTTGGCTCTCAACAATTATTTTAATCCCTCTTTCCAGAGCCTTGGTTTTGGGAATGTTTTGTAGATGTTTACCTCAGGACTGGATTCCACAGCTTTGCATTATGATTAGTTGTGGTTTTCTTTATGGTCTCCATCTGCTGCAAAAAGAAGTTTCAATTTTGGGATGAAGATAACAATTATCTATCTATCTATATATATATATATATAAATATAAGTATTTATAGATTGTTCTTAGGGACCATGGTGATTTAGTAAATTACTGGTTGCAGATTCTCTTCTAGCCATGACTTCATTAGCTTTAAACTTCTAGTTCCAGGCATAGTCTCTCTCTTGTTGAATGGGCATTCAGTCTAATTAGAGAGCTGCCAGTTACTGCCAATATATTCATCTCATTACTATACCTGAAGGGATCTGTGCCAACGTGGTGTTTTCTGTGATTCATATGTTACAGATGGGTAGGAACTTGGTTGTTTCTCTCATTTGAAAGCTGGCCTGGCACCTTTTGGGTATCATAAAACTAGTCCTCAGGGAAGGTTCATTCAGGTCAGTTCTATCATATGGGTCCTTGGGCCTTGTTTCTGAAGTACATTGTGTCTTCAGCAAAAGGGACTTAACTTTCCACCTCTCAGTTTTAACCAAGGGTAATAGCAATAGGCTTTGTGTTTGGGGAATCTCTTGCACAGCCTTTGCCAATAAGTCAAAAGGTTTCTTATGCCTGGTATTGGGTTTTTCTAAGTGCTCATTGGCTCTTGGAGAAAGTACCCTCAACCTAGATGACAAAGACTAACTAAAACTACATAGACTTCATTATTATTATTGTTATTTTACCCACCTCCCTTCTTTTTCTGTATTTACCTCCCCTCCTTTTCCTAAAGAGTCCCCTTATCCAGTTTATCTGATCTGATTTCTTATATCATGCTATTCCCAATACTATTCTTCCACCCTTCTTACTTCTTAGATGCAGTATTGGTGGTAGTAGCAACTCTGAATAAAGAAAATTGAGGAGACAGGTATTCAAAAAGACTTATTCTAGATAATCAGTTAAAGTTCAGAAACAAAATAATCTAGAGTAATATTAGCATTCTATTTTATGAAACTCCACTGGTCTCCTACCGCATATCCAAATATAAAACATGAGACCTATGCTTAGGCTGTAGTTAAGCATCAGCTACTCAGACCCCATGAAATGTTCAATGCATGGTGTGGCTGGTGTTACTAAAGTTTCAAAAAAGTTTTTCTTACTTAATTAATATCAGAAAGATGAAAATGTGTCACAATTCAAATTTGTGCTCGAGTTTTCTATTGCTAGTTTGAGTGCATATCAGTATATGTGTGTGTATTAGCCTGTGTTAATGTGTGTAGGACACACACTGACGGAGCATATACCCTACTCCTAATCTCTCTGTCTCTCTGTCTCTCTCTGGCAGGTTTTCCTTCTGTACATGGAGTTTTTCCTTGGGCCATGGGATCTACCTGATCTGCCTCTTCAACACTGAGTACACACTGCTACACTACTTAAACAAGGGACGGGGAATTAAAACAGGCCCTTGCTCACGCTTGTGCAATAAGCTCTTTGCCTCATTCTTCCTGTACTGTACAAGCCTGGTAAGAGTAGCGTAGAAGGTATTCTTCACAAAAGACAGGCAAAGTATTCTATTATTGGAAAAAGTCTTGGAATTGTCAGAGAAGAGGGTAAAATTGAAATTTTCTTTTCTTTTCCTCATGAGAACAATTGTATTTGATGAAACGTTCGGGCTACAACTTTCATGAGATAAAACAAGTGAAACAGAGTTCCTTTGACATCATGGAAGGAATAATGATTTACAACTTCCTAGGATACTTGAGTGCATGAGATAGACCTGCATTTTCTTAGACAGAAGAGAAGTTTCTAATTAGATTATAAATCAGAGAGATAGTACACCCAAGGACACTTATAAGATTCTAGAAAGAATTGTTGAAAAGATATGACTCGAAAATCAGTTTCTGTAGGAAGAGCCAATACCAATGATGTTCTAACATCACAGCCTCGGCTATTCCTCCACTGACCACTCTGAGAAAAATGATAGTCCCATGACATTTAAACAGACAGACAAATTTTAAATAGATCTCGCTTTATCTACTTACTTCCTCTGTCTCTCCTGTCCTTTGATTCTTCCTGGTTTTGGTCTTTCTTCTTTTTTTTGCTCTACCACAGCCTGTGATGAGAATACTTAAGCTCTACAGCTTGGGAAATTTTCAAGTTTGAGTACTTTTGCTCTCTCTTCACATTGCTGGAATGTAAGTCTCCAGAACATTTTCATTTTGTTTGACTGAAATGTGGCTCTTGGTCAGCATTTCACTGTTGACCCTCTAGTCCCTGTCAAGTGTTTCTCTCCACTCCTCGTAAAGGCATTTGACTATTTTCGATTCCACATAAAAGTGAGCTGAGCTCTGCTTGTCCTGAGTCTGGATTGTCCTTACCCAGCATAATGTTTTGTAGGGTCATCCATGATGAGACAGATGTCAAGATTTCTTTGTTTCTGAAGAATGGCTTGTATTCCCTTCCACTTGCATGCAACATCTTATTCTCTTCATTTGTGGATTGAATTTTAGGATGACTGCTTAGCTTTTGTAAACAATGCTGTCTTTAGGTGCATGGCTTCTAACACCTCTTCTAGAAATACTTTATGACCTACAGGTTATCCAGAAACACCTTGGTTTTATCATATATGAATAGTTAGTTTCCAGTTTTAAGAAATTTCATTCTGTGTTTCATAATGGTTTGACAGTTTGTTTTTCCACCAATAAAGCCAGAGGGTCCTGTTTTCTCTATACTTTGAGGACAGCCCTTATATTTTGTCTGTTAGTCATCCCCAGGTGTATAAAAGCTATCTCCCTGTGGTTTTTAATTGCATTTCTTTGATTATTAATAATATAGGACAAACTTTAATATAATTACTGGACATTAATCTATCTTTTTTGGAAGATATGCACATTCAGATCTCTGGTTACCAGGTTTATAGTGGAGTTAGTTTTGAGACTGAGATATAGAGTTATTTATATACTGAAATATCAGCCTTTTATAACAGAGATGGCTTGCAAATGCTTTCTACAAATTCTGTTCGATTTTTACCTACTTCATGGTTTCCTTTTATAGTGAAAGGTTACAAATTATAATTCAGCATCATTTAATATTTTTGTTACTATTGTTTGTGATGTATTAAACATACAAACAAATTACTTTCAAGAGGGTTTTTTTCTTTGGATTTTATAGTATTTGGTCTTACGTTTACACTTTTTTATTTTTAATTTATTTATTTATTAAAGATTTCTGTCTTTTCCCCGCCACCGCCTCCCATTTCCCTCCCCCTCCCCCAATTAAGTCCCCCCCCTCCTCAGCCCGAACTACTTTGAATTTCTTTCTAAGATCATGTAAGATGAGTTTTTCCCAATTTCTTTCTTTGATATGTAGATATTCAATTTCCCCAATTTAATACAATAAAACGACTTTCTCTATCCTGTGTTCCTTGAAATTCTTTCTGAAGATTAGCTGAACTAATTTCTGTACTGTTCTGTTTGCTTGTTCTGTATTCTTCATTTTATATGACTATAATATTTTGATAATTATTCCTTTGTTATGTATGTTCAAATCAGGAAATGTTATACATAAAATTTACTTTTGCCTCCTTAATATAGCCTTAGTTGTTTGTATATTTGTGGCATGCGTAAATTTTAGGAAGTTTTGTTTTCTATTTCTGTAAAGAATGCTTTTACAAGGGCGTCTTTCTCCTACCCAGAACCCTGCTCCAGGACTTGGCAAAACAGTAGAGTTGGCCTTGCTAGCGTGAATGTGGGCGAGCTGGACCCAGAGGCCTGAGAGGCGGAAACGTGGTCTTGCTACTTGCTGCAGGCCTCGTTGGCTGATCTAGCAAATGCAGGTGGTACAGGAGAGCTCATCTAGGTAATGAAGACAAGGCAAGCTGGCAGGCTGACCAATCCAGATATTATTCAGGCTCAGAACCAGGGCTATGAATTAGCTGACTCTCAAATGTACTTTATCTATGAACTGTTGAAGTTTGTAAAAGGGCCAGACCTGCGCATCCAAAACTGCATGATCTCTATGATACTTTACAGCAATACTGTATCTAAAAGGACCAGTGAGAGCCATTATTAATGTTGTGGCACGAAGCCGACCAATGATTCATAGCAATGAACACTTACAAATAAAGATGAATGACTCACAGAGCCACACCACAGCTTCCACGATGAGATTTTTCTTCTTTTTTAGGTGGGGAGGGGTTGTTAGGTTGATTTGGTCTAGTTTTGGGGCAGATTCAAGGGAATGGGAACATAAATGGAATTGGGATGCATGATGAGAAACCCACACAGAAACAAATTTTAAAAAGAGGGGAGGAGGTGGAAATTTTTAATGAAATAATAAAAATAAATAAATAAATAAATAAATGAATACTTTAGGAACGTTTATAGTATTGCATTGGGTCCATGGGTCAGTTGGGTAGTAGAGACTGTTGAGTAATATCACATATTCCAAAGACTCATTTATTACTCAGGCATCAGAAGAGAAAGTCTCCAGAGAACAGACACTATGAAGCAGAGAAGACTTATACACAAATGTTGCCAAACTCAACCAGAGCCTGTGGGATACTTGTAGGGAGCGGAGAAACATCTGAAGAGAGACAGAGGAAAACACCTGAATCACACACACACACAACACACATTTGTGTGTGTGTGTGTGTGTGTGTGTGTGTGTATATATATACATTTTTTTTTTCAAGAACCCCCATGTGTGCTTGGAGTACAACTCTGTAAAGGATAAATCAATGAAGACATAAAAGCAAAATATAAGATCCACATTATAAATTATCAAATGCATAAACTGGTCAAAGTTTTCCTTAGAAAGAAGGACAAAATACTTTAAAATGTGTAAAAAAGACACTGCTAGGATATATATTGTTGTTAGTAGAAAATATATACTGAACAATAGAAACTCAACATATGGCTTGACACATAAGATCATAAAAATATATGATAGAATTTAATAATGGAAATATAGACATTTGTAGTATTGGAAAATTAAGTTGAAACAATCTCAGTAAAATTACAGGAAATTTGTTCTCTAAAATATTCTGTTCTTTTTTCTTCTCCTGATGTCAAAACCAGGAAGCCAACAAACCTATCCCTGAGCTTTGACAAGGGACCGAAATAAACATAAGGAAAATACATCCTTCTAAACAATGAAAACAACTGTTCTACTTCTGGACTTTTTATAAAATTACAAACAGTAAAAACATGAAATTTTCTGTCAGCACTCTCAATAAAAAAATATAAATATTACATTTTTTTATTCACAGAACTGTCTGTGATGCATGATGATAGATAAAACAACATTCTCTAAGGCTTATGGATTTGTGTTATGTAAAATTAAAAATATTGAAAATTACATATTAAACCATGAGAAAAATTAAAGCCATATGAAGGAGAATCTATGGTGCAATTATAAGCACAGACAAAGGGAGATTTAGTTAAATGATGGACATAGATGCTTCTACAAAAGCAGAGCTAAAACTAGCTTTATACATAAAGTCAGAGTCCAGTGTATGTGTGTGCCTGCAAGAATTAGTGACTTTCAAGCCTTAAATCAATATGTAGAATTAACAAAATTAAAAAAGAAGGTTGTTTGGAGAAAGGAGAACACATTTTAATCATTTTTGTCGTTAATGAGGTGTGGTTACTCAGCTACTCTCTAGAAATTTATAGTTTCTCAAAAGTAACTTGTGTTCCCAGAAATGAAAATAAAATGAACCTAAGGAATATATTGGAAGGGCATAAAACTATTCCTTCAAGAAAATAGCAGAAAAGACCAAAGGGCAATAATTGTGTAAATATGTTCATATCTCAGGAAATATGAGGAGATATAGTCAACTGAAAAATAAACATTATTTAAGTAAATAAAATATTGGTGATTATTTTACAAAGTCCTAGAGCTTCTATTAGGAAAAAGACAGTTGAAGGAAAATGTCTTCAAGGGGTGTCTCTGACACTTTTGGCTGCCCTTCCAACCATTTTCCTTCCTACTGACTTGCCGAGTCCAACCTTGATATATGGCTTGTTCCTAGTCTTACATCTTTTTCTGCTCTGTTTTCTTGATATTCCTGGGATGCCTGCTCTTTTTCTGAAGGGAAACAGAGGAGTAGCAAATTGGGGATGGAAGGTGTGGTAGGGACTGGGAGGACAGAGAGGAGGAGACACTGAGGTAGGGATGTATTGTATGAGAGAAGAATAAATAAAAAAGAATAAAAATATCATTTTATCTGACAGTTAAACTACCTCCATACAGATACTTCTTTGCATACATATGTATGTGTGTATACAAACATGCAAATGTGGGTGTAACAAAAATTGTTACACAAAAATTTCTTGAATTAGCATTTTGGAGCCCATTCTCTTTGAAGGGATACCTTGCTCAGCCTAGATACAGTGAACAGATTCTTGGTTCTGCCTCAAAGTGATGTTCCAGACTTTGTTGACTCCCCATGAGAAGAAGCCTTACCCTCTCTCAGGAGTGGATGGGGGTGGGGTGCAGAAAGGTGGGAGGAGTGGGAACACAGGAAGGAGAGGGAACGAGGATTGGTATGTAAAATGAGAAAAGATTATTATAAAAAATAAAGAAAAAAATCTCAAAGAGTTTTAAAGAGCTAAAGGCATTTCCTGTATTATCAACTATTAAAATTATATAGACCCTCTAGGCGAGTAAAAATGAGTCCTCAGATCTTTCCAGAAAGTGAAACTGAATGTTGAAATACAGTAGTTGTTAAATTGCATGCTAACAATGCATGGAAAAATGCTTTTATCAAAGAGTACATATCGAGTCCTGATATGAGTAGGCTGTGTTGAGGTGTATATGTAGATATATATTAGAGACAGATGCCTCAATAACCTTCTTATGCTAGAATATTGAAAACTGAAATATCATTACTCTAAATTTTATATAATGATGATTTTCCAGTATCCCAGTGTCTTGTTGACAAATTAGCTATTGTGAAAGCAAACACAGGAACGTAATTTTAAACTTCACAATTTGAAAGCTTTTGTGAACTTGCACAGTTTTCTCTAAAAACTTTGGAGAAATCTTTATCATTAAAAATAGTAAATATTTCTCATTATATTACTGTCTACTAAAATTCCATTGACCGTATGTCTTGCCATTAAACATGGTTAGTCAAAGCTCTTCATTTCCTACCATTAAATTATACAACTCGAACTTCTGTCTGCCCTTTTAACATTTACCCTGCTTTTCCTGAAATAATTCCGTTATGATCAAAGGAAGTTAAAGCATTTCCATAAAAGACAAGGTTGAGCATTTTCACCTTGTTTGTGTCTGTGTACTGCAACCATGGCAATAGTGATTCTCATAGGATTGCTCAGGAGTCAATAATCTTGTTAAAAATCCCTGTGTCTTTTTGTATCTTTTGTGTCTAACCAGTCAGTTACTTAGCTTCTCAGATATTCTTGCATCAAAGATTTCATGGCTAACTAAAATAATGCAACGAGAAATACGACAAAGCAGTGGTTCTCAGCCTTCCTCAAGCTGTAACCTTGTAACATATTTCCTCATGGTGTGGTAACTCCCAGTCATTAAATTATTTTCATTGCTACTTCATAACTGTAATTTTACTTCTGTTATGAATCTTAATATAAATGTCTGTGTTTTCTGATGGTCTTAGACAAATTCTGTAAAAGGGTCATTTGACAACCAAAGGGCCACGAACCACAGATTGAGATGTGCTTTGATAAAGGAAAATACAGTTTTCCTTTTCTGAAAAAGCTTATGAACATAAAAAGGACGATGGTTTGTATATTTTATTCCAGTGTTATACATAAAGAAAAGAAGGCATATAGTCCCTCCATTTAAAAATGGTCCAATGAGAACAGGCAGAAAACACACCAAGCCTGTCTTGCCCAAAGAACTACAGTCAACTAAGGATGCTGAGAGTGGGAGAAATCGTCTTTCTAGGGAAGATCTCACCAATTGGTTATCTAAAACTAATTGATCATCCCTGAAGAAATGTGTGCAAGTAACATTATTTAGACTGAGAAGATTATATTTCACAAATAATGGGAAAAGTGGCCATGAATTGAAAGAGAGCTAAGAAGTATATATATGAGAAGGAATAAAGAAAATGGAAGGGGGGAACATAATGTAATTATAATTTAAAAAATAAAAAAATACTAAAAATGCTCCTCTAACAAGATAACAACAACCTACTTTATTTATTTAAAATGAACCTTATTAAAAATTAGATGAGAAGAAGAAAAACCCATGTGTGTGTGTGTGTGTGTGTGTGTGTGTGTAACTGTAGTAATTGTAGTGAGGAAGCTATCAGATACTTCTAAGATTTTTTTCATTTTTTTAACAGTTCAAATATATAGAATGTTTAATACATGAATAAATTTTGAAAAGAATCTTTACAGTATTGAAAACCAAGTTTACTTATAAGGTACTTACTCCTTGTCTGAGCTCTCAAATGATTTAAGTTTGATGTCTTCACATTTGACAATTTCCAATGATGAAATACTTCTCTAAAATTTATTTTTAGATATTTGAAAATTCATATATATATATGTATATAATTTATGTTAATCATCTACACCCCTTACTCCTGCCTCTGACCACTGCAGGAAAATTACTTCCCATCACACCTTAATCCCAACTTCATGTCCTTTTTACTTGTTTATTTAAACCACTGAGTCCAATAAGAGCTTCCCTTATGCACATGGGTGTGTGGTCATCAATAGGATAAAGTCAACTACATGGTAGTGAGTGAGGTAACCCAGACCCAGAAAGACAAATATCATATATACTCCCTCATAAGTAGCTTTTAGATATTCAATGAAAAAAAAAACAGCCTACTATTCACAATACCAGAGAACCTAGACAACAATGATGACCCTAAGAAAGACATACTTGGATCTAATCTACATGGGAAGTAGAAAAAAACAAGATCTCCTGAGTAAATTGGGAGCATGGGGAACTGGGTGAAGGTTAAAGGGGAGGGGAGAGGAAGAGAAGGGAGCAGAGAAAAATGTATAGTTCAGTAAAATCATTTAAAAAGATACAGGAAATCTAAAAATGTCTTCATCTCTAAGTAAAAGAAACCCTTCATTCCTCCGCATCCATCAACTACCTAAAAAGTTAATCTCGAACAGCTGTATAATATGTAAATTCAGGATCCATTATTTATCATAGTAAAGAGGATCATATATAGCCATGAGTTTTTTTCCATTTGTAGATTCAAATAACCTCTGATAGAAGCATTCAAAATAAATACTCAAGATAAGCAAAAACAAGTGAAAAGTTTCTTTAAACATGAATATTAGTTATTTTCCTCATCATTCTGATCAAACCCTGACAAAGGAGCAACTTGTAAGAGGAAGGACAAGTTTCTCTCAACTTCACTCTGGTGTTGGGCTTGTATGCCTATATGTGAGATGTGTGTAGATGTATATGTGCTTTATGATTGTCTGTTGGTTCATGCTTCTGCCCATGTTTATGGAAGCCAAAGGAAGCTGGTGGTCGTACTCTATTACTGTGTCTTTTTCTTCTGAGACGGGAATTGTCTAGAATCCTGGTGCTAGAGCAGTGGTCAGCATGCCCCAGTGACCCTCAGGATTCTTTCCTCTAAATGCTGACATTACCAGGATAGGCAAAGCCACACCCAGTTCCTATTTCTCCACAGCTAGCACTCCTACACATTGAGTAATCTCTACAGACCTGAATTTGTTTTTACTTAATAAGATCATTTCTCCAGGATCCCCAGAATCTATGCTGGCCCATGTAACTGTTCAAACCTCTTGTGAAACCGAAATGTTACAACTCTTTTGCTTGCTGATAGATGACAGAAAGTCTTACTGATCCTTGGCTCTTGCCAATTAAGCAATCTTACTTTCACAAGTTGCTAACACATGTTTCGGCTCTTAACAACTATCTGTTGTGGTTTTTGGCAAACATGTCATCATTGTCCATCTGATATAATTCTTAATTTGTGTGCCTTTCCTGATTATTCTTTTAGTTAAAGATCTTGGCTCCTAGTACATCTCTTAAGACTTCTTTCTTTACTCAAATAAACAATTGTTATATGTCACCATCAGTTTTCTCCCCTGATGTATTTTTTTCATGGACACAATCTGGTGACTTTGCTGGAGGCTCTGGTTTTCTCTCTGAGATAGTAAACCAGCGCAGCAAGAGTAATCCCAATTTAATCAAGCTGCAGGAGTGATTATTAAATATCTCCTTTCTCAAGTTCATCCTTAATTGTTTTCAACAATGTTATTCACTAAATACATTTTATTAAAAATAAATATGATGATAAAATATCTAATAAAACTTATTTTCAGTCAAAGAGCATGAGCATATTAAGCTATTGCTGCATATTGATTTCCAGAGTGTACTAACACCGTTCACTGCTTCCCACAGTACATGAATGAATCCATTTAATGCACACTGTAAACTTATTTTTAAACATTTCTTTACACCAACTGTTTTTCCATCATAACTCAGAAATAGTTATGTGTGCTGAACCAGCAAGGAAGAGGTCACAGAAGTCCATCAAACCCCAGATGCCATCCTTTCTTCTGTGGGAATCAAGACTAAGGCCTCATAGTGTCTCAGGGAAGAACCTGCATCTTCACCATCACTTCCCAGGAATGCATTTGCCACACTGTTTGGATTTATATTTTGGACGTTGCTATTTGTGTGCTCCTATTTAACCCTCTACTTCTCATGCTTCTCTGAAACATTGTCCCTGTTGATTTCTCTGCTTACCAAACTTCTTTGCAGTGTGGTCAAAGTAACAGAGACTCAAACTACTCCTTTCAAGTAACCTAAAACTTTTTCCCTCACTAACTTTTCTACCCTTCTCTATCGTTAGAAAAGCAAAGATTTCCGCCTCTGGTTTTCTTTGGGTGTGGGTAGACATAGAAAGGCTTCCAGAATGCACAAAGTACACTTAAAGGGTTGAATCTCCTGGCTTTCTTCTTTTCCAGGTGATAGCACTCCTCTGTGAAGGTCTGCAACACTTCTTAAGTTCTTGCTTCCTCGGAGTTCTACTGTGGTTCTCAGCATCGATCCCCTTTGAACTCCACACCTAGAAGTGATAATCATTCCCCTGTCCCTGGTACCAAATGCTGTCACTTTGTCTAAACCTTGCTTACATTTTATAATTGATCTACTTATTAATCTGTCCTCCAAAAATATGTTAGAGAGTACTGTATTTTTGCCAGGACCCTACATACAGACAGAGTCTTTCATGATAAAGCAAGAATTGAAATCCTAGGTCTAACAAGTGAATAGGAAGTATTTCATTTGAGAATGCAGTGCTATAATTCAATCTAGTCTTGTTAGGATTGATCCTCATAATTTAGTGAATTTAGTCATCCCAGATATATTATTCATTTTAGATAGATTTACACTTGGTTCTTATAACATGGAAATAGTTAAGACATTTTGTGAAACAGTTCAGTGCTAGAATGTTCTGTCAATCCTGACTATACAGGAAAAGCAGGTTTGCCAGACAAAGCATCTGCAAAGTGGATTTCACAGGATAGATCTATTATCTGACACACAGACCACTGCATTGTTAATCAGCTCACCAGTGGCCCAGGGTATCTCTCAATGGAAATCATGTTTAAACTGGTAGCCATTCCAGCAGCTTTTATAATCTCTGTCCAATTTATACATGTCTAGCTTTGGGAAGCCAACATTGTTTGTTCGTGTGCTTGAATTGGTTTTGGTTTTGTTTTCCCTAGGAAAACTTGACTTAGACTAGATTTTTCAAATGGACAAGAGAATTCAGTATTTCATCATGTTAGGAGTTAAGATCAAATTATTTTTACTTACATTTTCTGGACAGAAATGTTACAGTGAATAAAGAGGACATAATTCATTGCTGGTTCATAAGAGAAAAAAATACAGAATTACAGAGAGCTATATAAACCATATAGCTACTAGTATCTGTAGAAGAGAGTTGAGTAAGAGTCATTTTAAGTTCCAAAGCAAAGGTCTCTGTGACCTTTGGAGAACTGAAGATAAGTGGAAGAAGTTCATGGAATTCTTATCTCTGTTCATTAACTTGAAACATTTCATTTTGTCTCATGCTATTTTCTTTTCTTATTCTTTTCAAAAGTGATTTTAATTTTTTTTGAAAATCATTTTTCATACAATATATTCTGATCAGTGTTTCTCCTATTCCAAGTTGTTTTCCCAACTTCTTCCTACCTCCCACTCAAAAATATACAGCTTCTTTCCCCTTTCATTAGAAAACAACAGGTACACACATGCTCACAACCCCTTCCACACACAGAGAGATAGAGAAAGAGAGAGGGCGGGGAGGAGAATGTAATAAAACAAAACAAACATACAAACAGAAACATAGAGGCAAGAAAAAAAGCACAAAATACATACATACAGATGTGAAGACACACATATGAACACACAAAAATCCATGAAAGCATAAAATCAAAAATCATATATGTGCAAAAGACACTTAAGGTTAAATAAAGGCTCACATAAAACATCATGAGACAAAAAACCTCCAATAATACCATTGAGTCTGAGTTTCTTTTGTGTTGGCCATGTAGTTCTAGGTATGGGCCTTGTTCTTTTTTATTTTATCGATTTTATGGAGGTATACATTTTTCTGTATACCTTCCTTTTTCGCTCCTCCCCTTCAACCCTGCCCATGGTCACCATGCTGCCAATTCACTCTGGAGATCTTGCCTTTTTCTACTTCTCATGTAGATTAGATCCATGTATGTCTCTCTTAGGATCCTCGTTGTTCTCTAGGTTTTCTGGGATTGTGAATTTTAGGCTGGTTTTCTTTGCTTTATGTCTAAAAACCACTTATGAGTGAGTACATATAATATTTGTTTTTCTTGGTCTAGGTCACCTCATTCAATATGATGTTTTCTAGTTCTATCCATTTATTGGCAAATCTCAAGATGTCATTTTTTTCTGCTGTATAGTATTCCATTATGTAAATGTATCACATTTTCCTTATCCATTTTTTTTGGTCAGGGAACATTTAGGTTGTTTCCAGTTTCTGGCTATGACAAACAATGCTTCTGTGAATAGTTGATCACATTATGGTACAATTTAACATCCTTTGAGTATATACCCGAAGTTAGTATTATTGGGTCTTGAGGAATGTTGTTTCTCAATTTTTTAAGAAATTGCCATACTGATTTCCAAGTGGCTGTACCAATTTGCACTCCCACCAGCAATGCAGGAGCATTCCCTTTACACTGCAACCTCTCCAGCATAAGTTGTCATCAGTGTTTTTGATCTTGGCCATTCTTACAGGTGTAAGATGGAATCTCAAAGTTTTGATTTGCATTTCTGAAGGCTAAGGATGTTGAGCATTTCCGTAAGTGTCTTTCAGTCATTTTAGATTCCTCTGTTGAGAGTTATCTCTTTAGGTCTGTATACCATTTTTTATTGGATTGTTTGTTCTTTTGATAATCAATTTCTTGAGTTCTTTGTATGTTTTGGAGATCAAACCTCTGTCTGATGTGGGGTTGGTGCAATTCTTTTCCCATTCTACAGGCTGCCATTTTGTCTTCTTAACCATGTCCTTTGCTTTACAGAAGATTTTAACTTTCAGGAGGTCCCATTTATCAACAAGTAGAAGAGTAGAAATAGATCCATATCTATCACCATATACAAAACTCAAATCCAAATGGATTAAAGACCTCAACATATAGAAAATCACACTTCTATATAGTATCTGTTCTGTAGTGATTCTGTAAGTAACATCAAAAATGTAAATAGCTAATCTTTATATATGATTTTTATGTTGATTTTAATATCTCTTTTATTTTTGGAAGCAAAGGGCTTAAGGTACACTAATGCTATTGATATTAATAATATTTGTAATTAAAGCTTTGGATTTCAATAAAAAAAAAGACCTCAGCATAAAGCCAATCACACTGAATCTCATAGAAGAGAAAGTGTGAAATACATTTGAACTCAGTGCCACAAACGACCACTTCATAAATATAACCCCAGTAGCATAAACAATGAGGGACCTGATCTTATGTGTGGTTTGGATACCCAGTGAGACACACTGGGAAAAACTAAATTTTTCTCTGTGAATAGTTGTTGATTGGAAATAGGTTCTGGTTTACAGATGGTAGATTTTGTCTAACTCTTTTCTCAGTGTTGGGAACCTATCTGACTTAGACCTGTGGAGGCTGTGTGTGTGTGTGTGTGTGTGTGTGTGTGTGTGTGTGTGTGTGTGTGTGTGTATGCTGCCTCTGTCAATTCATAGATGTATCTATCCTGATGCATTTGTAAAGTCTGGTTTCCTTGGTGTTCTCTATTTCTACTGGCTCTTAATCATTTTCTGCTTCCCCTTCTGCAAAGTTCCCTGGGTGTTTTGGTGAGAGATCTGATGGAGACATTCCATTTGAAACTGAGAATTCCAAATTCGTTTACTCTGCATATTGTTCACTTGGGGGGGGGGTCTCTGTATTTGTTACTATCAAATGCAGGGAAAAGCTTCTATAATGATGGCTGAACAAGACAGTGATCTATTAATGTAGCAGAATGTTATTAATAATTATTTTAGTATACAAATGTATTAAGTGGTCAAAGAGTAGAAATATTAAACAAAAATAAACACAATAAAAGAGGAGTCTTATAAAGTGACAGTAGTCGATTCTGTACTAAATCCATTTCCTCACTAGCTCAGGGTAGTTAGTTAGATTTCTAGGGTCAGGTAGGATTTCCCTTCTATTGAGTGGGCCATCGTTTCAGAGGACTGTTGATAGTAGCAGATGAGGGCTACTCCTGTACCTTTCAATATATCTTGGCATGTGGGTCATTGCTACAGTTAAGAGGCATCAAAGTTGAATAGGATTTTAGATTGCTTCCTTCCCTTGGAAGCTTACAAAATACTTTCTGGTAATTTGAAAGGTAGTCCTGCAGAAGGAGCCTTTCAAGTTAGATCCAGAGAGGGTTTTCTGATTGTTTTGTTTGTTTTGTTCAAAGTGAGTGGTGTCTTCAGCTACTGGGCCTTACCATCAACCTCTGAAAGGCAATCAAAGATAACAACAATAGCCTATACTGCTTTGAAAGTAACTTGAACTACTCTAACCAAACTCTTCAGCAAATATTTCTTGGGCTTGGCAGTGGGTTTTTGTTGGATAGCTTTGTCAGCACAAGTGGCAGAACTTCACTTAGCCCAGCCTCCAGAGTTCATGTACAACAGCGCTCTGCCATCTAAAACTCACTCTATTGTGGAAGAAGGTGTGGAAAGATCGTGAGAGCCAGAGGACAGGGAAATCTGCTGTGCAAAGGTGTCCCCGAGAAATTACAGGGAAGCGACGTCCATGATACTTCAATAGTACAGCTTCCTAAATAGGGTCTGAACAAAGAGAGTAAGAATAGACGGGCAAATGTGAAAGAAGAAAATCATACAGGATCCCATCGCTAGACAAAGACGTAGGGGCAGTTAATCAATGACTCCTGAGAGAAGTTGAATTACCCTTTTCAAAGGAGAACACTTCCTCTTATTTTTCCAATTAGTTCATCACGAAATCATATACACCCAAGCCGAACTAAATGGAAACTGGAGGTTGTATTTATATATTTACATACACACATGCATATGTAGACACAAGCAATTTCTCAATCATAATAAAAGAAAAAGAGGCCATCAAATTGAGAGGAATGGAGGAGGATGGAAGGAAGGGGTTGAAGAAAAGGAACAAGGGATGGATAATAGAAGGAGGGATGACAAGTAGAATAAGATAATTATAATTTAATTTAAAATTTTAATGAAGAGATCAATCTTATAAACTATGTAAAAGATCTCATAAAAACATAGTCAAAATAAAAAGATAGAAATAACATTTCAACAACATTTTTTGAGGTGCTTTCTTTTTTCAATTTTATATTGTTGGCTTCTTTTTTCAAAATCAGGTGTTCATACTTATATGTATTGATGTCAGGGTCTTAATTTCAACTCCATTAATCCACTTTCCTGTTTTTAATGTCAACACCAAGCTGTTTTTTCTTTTTACTATCACTCTGTAGTAGAGCTGGAAGTCAGGATGGTGATGCCTTTGGAAGTTCCTTTATTGTACAGGATCGTTTTTAGCTATCCTGGGTTTTTTTGTTTTTCCATATAAAGTTGAGGTCTGGGAAGTGGTTCTTTGACTGGTCTATATGCACACCAAACCTGAGCCAGATGTTAAAAAAACAGATGACAGAGGATGAAACATGTTTTTGAGAACACTTAACGCTTAGATCTTAGATTATGTTGTTTGTGCTAATTGTAAGCTTGATAGAATCTGGAGTCACCTGAAAGACAGACCTTTGGTTATACTAATGGAAGATTGACTTTATTGAATTCATTAAGGTTGGAAAATCCATCCGCTGTGGGTGGCAATATTCCTTGGCTAGGACCAAGACTCTGTAAGCGGAGAAAGGGAAAAGAGCAGCAGGTTTTTATCTGTCTCTGATTCCTAAAGGTCAGCCTAGTGCCGTAAGATGAGATCCCCAAAGCTCTTGCCATCATGGCTTCCCTAGAATGATTGGCTATAGGCTTGAAGCATGTACAGAAAGATACCCTTTTTCTTGTAAGCTGCTTTTTGTAAGTTTTTTATAGCATAGCATCAGCAAAGAAAATTGAAGTGGATCCACAGTTACAATATAAGGCTCAGAGCTCTTAGAAGAAATTGCTGTCATAGGAACAACATTGGAAACAAAATGAGATTGGAACATTTAATGGAGCTATGATGCAAGAGGTTAAAATAGTAAGAATGATAATGAAACCAATGATGGAAAATCCACAATGGCCAAATAAAATTCAATGACAAAATTTACAGCAATTCATGTAACATAACTAAGTGTAATAATACATAACTATGAGTCAAGGTAGAAAATGAGTATTCGAAAATCTATAGTAATATTAATATTTTACTACTAAATAAAATCAAAAATGCAAACCTCTTTTGCAGACAGTTTCTAAGGAATTCATGTAAATAATTTTTCTTAAGGATATGAGACCTAGATCCCAAATCTTTACATGTAGATTTCAAGAAGTGACTGTTTTTCTAACCATATGGTAGGGTTTCTACAAAAGAAAAGGATAGTGAATATAACTCAGACTCTGCTTCAGTCAGGTGGTCAGGGCCACATCACTAGTAACTAAAGTAATCAAGGAGTCACTTTGATAGCCCATGCTGCAGATTTCAGGTAATAAAAAGCCTTCTAATTTTGCAGTTTTCTAATTTTCTTTTCTTTTTTTTCAATTTTCTTTTGTTTGTTTGTTTATTTTATTTTTCCATTCAAAAATTTACACTTCCTCCCCTCCTCCCATTCCCCTCCCACTCCCTCACAACCTCTCCTCTGCCTCCCCCTTAAGAGAGGGCAGAGAACCCTTCCCTGTGGAAGTCCAAGCCCCCCCCCCCCACATCCAGGCCTAGGACTCTTAGCATCCAAATAGACTAAGGTCCCAAAAAGCCAGTACATGCAGTAGAAACAAGTCCCAGTGCCTTTATTAATGGCTTCTCAGTCAGCCCCCATTTTCAGCCACATTCAGAGTCTGGTTCAATTGCATGCTCATTCAGTCCCGGTCCAGCCAGATTTTGAGCTCCCATTAGAACAGGCAAACTGTCTTAGTGTGTGGATCAACCCCTCGCCATACTGACTTCTTTGCTCATCTTCTCCCTCCTTTTGCTCTTCAACTGGACCTTGGGAGCAGTTTTCTAATTTTCTTTTCCTAATTTCATAAACTCTACATAATCAGGAAAGAAACTAAGACACATACCAATAAAGGACCATTCTAAAAAGACAAGTAGCAAAAAAGCTGACCAATGTCTTGAAAGCTCATGTTACCAAATCAACAATAACAAAAAAAAAAAAAACCTCAGACCATCCCATCTAATGCTCAGAAGACATCAAGTTAATGTAAGATGTGGTTTAGATCCTAGGATTGAAATTGTGTGAGTATAGACAGAAATTAATAATAATGCAGAATAATATACCATCAAATATGGTGGGCAAAATTAATGATAGTAATAATAATAATTTATAATAATAGGAGATACTGTGGTCACGTTAGTTTGAAATCATCACATTTTGTTTAAAACTGTCTCACACGAAAGTTCCCTGAAAATGATGCTAAAACACTTTTAGGTAAAAATTTATATGATAATTATAGAGCATTCTATATATCTGACTCCTTTTTTATGAAGGAAGTGCTACTCTTAAATTTAAATTCTAATTTGAAGTGTATGTACAAAATTAGAGGTGAACACAAGGATATAACCATGATTATCTATAGGTGGTTAAATTGTAGGAAATTATGGCTCATTAAAAATTACCTACTTTCATAATATGAGTTAAAAATTATCTCCACAACCAATAATTTTCACAAAAACATTTATTGTATGTCAATCAAAATTACCATTCCCCTGAGAACTGTATCTAGCAATAACAACAGTCTTTCAGATTAACCCCATTTACCTTGAAGCCTCAGCTGATAAGGCTTTATGATTACAGTTGATACCTGCAGGGACAGCCTTAAATCTCACAAAATTCCTACTAGATAGTAGCTTTAATTCTGTCAGTAGTGTAAAGGCTATTGTTCTTTGGATACAGTGATCTTCCTGGCCCTCCTGTGATAGTTCTTCTTGAAGTCATTTAGAATCATCTGGACACGTTGGCTTCCAGAGAGATTTAACTGAAAATAGAAGCCCTACCCAGAATGTGAATGACATTGTCCCATGGTCTTGGTGGCTAAACTGAATAAAAAGAAGAAAGTGAGCTGATACCAATATTCATCTCTGCTTGCTATCTTTGATGATGTGATGTCATCAGCTGCGTCAGTCTCCTGCTGCCACGCCTTTCCCAACATGGTGGGCTGCATCTCCTTAAAGTGGAAGACTAAATGACACATTTTTCCCTGAGGTTGCATCTGGTCAGGTGTTGGTCACAGCAAGAGAAAGATAACTAATACACACATCTAATTTTTTTTTTATTTGTCTTCTTTCCAAATACTACCACAAAATGATGATAGTTCCCTTAATGGTTCTGATATAGTTCCATTGGGGAGAAGAGAAAAAGAAAAAGAACCAATAAATAACTTCATGCTTGGCAATGAAAAGATGACAGGCTGAAAATTGCCTAAACCCACAGCCAGGGACTGGCACATACACGTGTCCTTACTGCCGGGGAATAGCTCATCTTTAGAATGAAATAGAATTGGTAACAAAGGAAATCCTCAGTTTCTGGTCAGTGTGACTGGTTTATCTCCTTTTCTGTTTTCCAGGCACATGGCTTACTTCACTTCTTTCCACTACTTGTTTGATAGGATCTTATTTCTAGTCATACTCTTTAAAAGTATGGCTTATCTACTCAAAGGGAATAGATCTTTAATACTCGCATCATTTCTGATACATGTTTTGTATTCTGAAATGTTGGAAATCTTTTTAGATCCTTGTGGCATCTGCAGTAATATGAGTTCATCTCTTCTAAACGATTCAATGGAGAGGAATATTGGCCTTTTAATGAATTGAAATCATTATAAATATTTAAAACTTATTATCAATTATCCATTAAACCCAATGAGAATGTGTTAAATAAATCAAATTGCTACCCAGTAAAAGGATTTTGTGGTTTGTGGAGCAATTTTAAATACTCTATTGTCCCCCATGACAAGCACTGATCTTTATATGGACTGGTTCATCTTATGAGTACCCTATAACATCTTCATGACATTTATAAGGAAAGCTAAAATGTAGTAGTTACATTGTATATGATTAGAAAGTGCCTTATCTCAAAAAGCTTTCTTATAATAAAAAGAACATTAAAAACAACGAGGAGAGGAGAAAACTTGTGACATCCCTAGGGGTAGAGATTAAAAAACCAATGACATTCCAAGACTGCTGTGAGTGTCTGGAAAACATTCTAAGTCAGATAATGGCAGGACAGATTTAAAAACGTTTACAGTGATGTTCCATTAAAATTCTCAGTGACTTAGAGGAAGTTGTTTATCGTGGAACTATAACTTCAGATGAGGCAGCCACAGAGTGACGTGCAAATTTTCCAGTTGCTTAGCTAGTAAATTCCATAGACAGAGAGAGATATCTGAGCATTTCTATGTGATTTTGATAATCTTCTCTTGTTTTATCTTATTTCTGTTAGATGTGGTTAAATAAGTATGTAATGTTCTTTGAGTATATTCTCCCTATGCCTCCATCTTTCCCTTTCCCCTTTTCTCTCTTCTCCTACTTCTCCTATTAGTCTACTTTGCTTCCGAGATAATTTTGCTTCTATTTCATGTTATATATACATTATGAATAATTTCTTCGTATGTATAAAGATAGGGCCCATAGATGAGAGAAAATATGATATTTATGTTCCTGGGATTGATTTAATTTGGCTAATATTGTTAACTTTAGTCATATGCATTGTCTTGAAAACCATGTAATATCAGTTTCCTTTGATACTATATGTAAATTTTACTTTCATTTTTCAGCTATTGTTGGATACCAAAATTGGTCTTGTAGCTTACTGTCACTAATTCTGCAGTAAATGTTGATGTTCAAGTGCCTTTAAAACATGAAATATTTTCAGTAAGTACCTAGGAATTTGCACTTATAACCTGTCACTATAGTATTTCAAGATTTGTGAGAATTGAAGGTTAGCAGTTCTCTGCAAGTGTTTATGCCTACTGGATACATCACTCCATCCATTAAATGACCATAGATAGTATTTTCTTACAGAGAGACTTACAAACTACTATATCCAGTAAATTTTTTTAAAGTATTTTATTTCCATAGGCAATACAGTGAAAATGGAGATTTGGGATTAAAAATATTAATTTGTCTTTTGTGGGAACCTCCTAAACTTGGCCAGGTAGATTTTGTATGTGAATATCTCAACAATAGAAAACCATCAACTTGAAACTGTGTTTCAGTTGTTAGTAAATATAAGCATTTTGACTCAGGTTTTAACAATAATTAAGACATTGCTTTTCAAATTCAACACATATTATTGATTACATGTGTCCAAATATGTTTTGTGAATGAAGTTTATTAGATAGCTATTTAGAGTGAAAAGGGAAAGAAGAATGTTTGGCTGGATCATCTTATTGTCTCAAATGACCAGTCCAAAGTTTGTGTGCCACAAAGAGCACATGGTAGTTACAGATGCAACATACATTGTAAACTTACTAAATTCATTATTTTACATTTCTGTGATGTTTTTCCTACAGCTCAATTGTAGGTTATCAAATGTGAACCTTACAGATGATAATACTACATCAAACTGTCAAAAATTGGACACTTCTGCAACCAGTCAAACTAAGAACAGATTAAAGAAGCACTTTTGTAGATGTATACAAATCAAGGACTGTAATAAATTATATAAGTATACTGTTATTACCTGAAATAGGACTTTTGATGCCCCAACTGGTCACTAAATCAAAATCAGTGTGGTACACACACACACACACACACACACACACACACACACACACACGACTATAATATTATAGCAGAGCATAGAGTTGTCCATGAATTGAGGACAAAGGCCATCTGGAAATAGGATCTGCTATAAGGACACTGGAGCTGTCATAGCAAGATACTAATTTCCACTTCGTAGAAAAAAAAACACATCTTGAATAACACTGACAAATATTTTCTTCTTTTTAACATTTACCTCTTTATTTCTCTTCTTATTTTTTGTTGGAGTGTGTCTTTGGGAAGAGGCAACTGCATCATGGCACATGTATGACAGAGAACTTCTAGAAGTTGGTTTTCTCCTTCCAATGTGAGGGTCACAGAATTGAGCTCATGTACTCTACTCTGCTGCTTAGTGCCTTGCCCACTGAACCAGGTCCTTGACTAAGTGTGGGTATTTCTGAAATGATTTTATAATGTCTGGCGGGTGATTCGTTGCTATTTTTTATTTTTGGTTTTTCGAGGCAGGGTTTCTCTGTAGCTTTGGTGCCTGTCCCAGAACTAGCTCTTGTAGACCAGGCTGGCCTCAGACTCCCAGAGATCCGCCTGCCTCTGCCTCCCAAGTGCTGGGATTAAAGGCTGTTTGTTTTTGTTATTATCTTCTGCTTACTTCTACTTTCAATGTTCCGAACACCATCTAAATGCCATTATTGCTGATTAAGGTATGCAATTGCACAAATGGCACTATTGATATGAGAGTTTTTAAGTTCACTGCAACAGAAAGAATTTCTGACACATGCTACAACACTGGTGTCCTTGAACCTAATATTAATTAAAATAAACTAGTCACATAATATCAAATATTGTCAAGTGATTTTAGGTCAAGTTGAAAATTAATTATGACAAAACAAAGATCATTTTGGCCTAATATTACTAATTTTAGGAGTTTTGTATATTTCTGTTTCGATAATTAAATTAGAAGTGATCGAAGGAAAACAGACCTTATGAGGCACAGGTTAATCTTTGACGTGTTGGATCTAAACTGTGTGTGAGGTAGTTAGTCAGAAATATTATTCACCATGAAGAGCGTGTGAAAGGAAAATGCAAATTACAATAATCAGTGAACAGTTATTCAAAGCCTTGCCTGATGATGTACTCATCCAGGGAGTCAGTAATGTATCAAAGACTGATGAATGAATTCAGGAGGAAGAAGAGAAAGTCATCTGCAGAGGATCTTTGAGAAACAGAGAAAACCGGAAAGATTATAGCTTAAAAATATGCAAGTCTTGAATCTGTACGTTTTCAAACTTAGAGTTTAAAACATGTTCATATGGCATTTTAAGACGGCTGTGATAAAATTTAATAATGTATAATCTTTCAAAGAAGGATAATGAAGACCCAAGTTCAGACATAAGGAAACTCTAGATTTTTCATCCTAGAATGCCTTTATTTTAGTCTTCATCAAATTCCTATTTCCTGGATTATGAATTTCTCTAGAATTTAATCTTTTAAAAAATCTTCATTGTAACTTAATTTGTCACTCTTGGATGAAGCTAAAAACTCAAGACAGAGATATTTAAGAGTTAGTAATATTCATTGGACAGCTTTAAATTATAACTATTCACTGATTATAAGAAAAATAACCCAAAATGTAACTTTATGAGAGTAATGCTTAAGTGTGTGTGTGTGTGTGTAGTTGTGTGCACCAGCCTTCAAAGAAGATATAGATTTGAAAAGCAAGACTTAGAACTCTATTTAGATAAGAAATAATCTCTGTCTATTTAAATAGAAAAGTAGAAATCTTTACTCTAACTTCACAATAACATCAGAGAAATAGTAAAATACTTTTTTCCAAGTTATTTAGCCTCTGTGGTTTTACTTCCTTCTGTTGTCATTTTGATTAATTTTTACTTTTATCTCCAATATCTCTAATTTTGTATACTTCATGTTCACTTTTTATCTTTATTTACCCAGCATAATCTCTTATCTCACCTTCTTACCACTAATTTAGTACTTATTCTCACTGCCAACTCTGTCTCCATAGCTTTCTTTTATTGAGAAAGTACAACTTTGATGGAACTCAAGTCTTCATTTAATTCTAGTTAATTTGCAGCAGTGCATTTATCTATGAGTTTTTTTTAATCGTCGTTGTTTCTTCTTATTCCCAGTATGTATTTCCCTTTATCCATTTAATGCTATACTTTAGTTTTCTACACATATTGCTCAAATGTAATATCCAGTTCTTTTGCTGTCTTTGGCCTGCATTGGTTGAAGTCTTTCTTTTGAATTTAGACAGCACATTAGTAGCTGTTTCCAAACCAGTTCAGATTTCTAGCTCATAATTACTTATTTTTATGGCTCTGTTGCTAATTCTCATCTAATGTCAGGGGTGGAATTCATCTGAATCAACTTTTCCCAAGATTTTGGTTCCAGGTCCCTTCCTGACTTTGTTTTCTCAAGTGATGAGGACTTCTCTGTATGGACCATGTTAATAGGCTCCCTTTATCTGCTAGTCTTTAAAGTCATGAGTCATTTTTGAAATGTCAAGATCTAATACACAAAGACAACAAGTTTTGATTACAAATATGAATCCAATGATTAGTTTTATGTATCCGTACAAGGAGCAGATTCTGAATTCTGTAAAATAATGTGTTTGTAATGTGCAGGGTTTCAGGGAGAAATGATGTCCCTATGTGGGTCACGTCTAGATATTGGAGACCAGAGACTTGAGCTGATTCTTTGGGGTGCCAGTGCAGATGAGATGAGAGTAAGAAGATCAACATTTCATCCTTCTGTGGCTTCTCCTGGGGGCTGAACCAAAGGAACCAACACTCTTTTTTCTGTTCAGATATGAAACCCCAGGAGTTGGGCAGGCCTTAAGTCATTCATACTTGGAAACAGTGAATATAACTATAAAAACTGAAAGCAAAAAATATGAGTCCACCATCGCTTGCTGGTTGAATGGGATTCTTGGCAGTAAAAGAGAAACTTGAGGAATATTCTTATTGTTCAAGGATGAAAATAAGTACTGCAGGAAGCAGATGTGTTTCCTCTGCTCTCCCTGTCTTTATGCTGCCCCATAATTTAGGAAACTTGTTATAGCAACAGAATAGCTGTCCTGATTGTGCTGTTTAGAAGGAAGAGAAAATGGCAAAAGATTATTACATGTGTGTATATATACACAAGTGTGTATATATATATATGCATATATATCCTAAAAGTATATATATGCATATACATAAGTTTATATATATATATTACATTTGTAGAGCTTTTTTGAAAAACTGTATATATTTCTTATTGTATTCACATACATATACACACATAGATACACACATATACTTTTTGGAAATATAAATAGCTTTTAGGAAAATTAGTTAAAGGAAGAAGTTCATAGTATAAGGCAAATTAGTGAATAATATTTTGTATTTTTATTGCCACATTGTTGTGTTTTACTGGGAAATATGAAGATGCATGTTATACAATGCTACCCAATTCAAAATTTTCGATTTTGTTATTACTGTGTGCATGTGAAACATGTGTGTGCTGAGGCCATGTATATGCCACAGCATATGTGCAGGTCAGAGCATAACTTGTGGTATCCTTTTTTTCCATGTAGTTGATTCTAAGACACAAACTCAGGCTGTCAGACTTGTGCCACAAACACATTACTCATTCAGTCTTTCTTTTTTAAAGTAGGAAAACATTATCTTAAAAATAAATAGCTTACCATAGCTGTATAAAAATGCTTTTAAATTTTTTCCACTGTTACCAATGGAAGTTTTAAAATAGATTTCTTTTTTTTAAAATAGATCACATATTTATTTTTCCTGTGTCAATTTGGCAAACACTAAATGCATTGAATGTTGTCCATCCAATCAGTTGAGTAATCTTCCTGAGTCTATAGTTCACAATGGTAATGTCGTCCAGATATATTCACACAAACATGTACACAAAGTCTTTTTTTATATTTATTTTTTTTGCTTTATAAATAATACCATTCAAAATTTCCACCTCCTCCCGTTTCTTTCCTCCTTTCCCCTCCCCTTCAGTACTAAGAGAGGGTAGGATAGCCTGCCCTGTGGGAAGTCCAAGGCCTTCCCCCATCCAGTCCATCCAGGCCAAGAAAGGTGTGCATCCAAGCAGACTAGGATCCCAAAAAGCCAGTACATGCAGTAGAATCAAATCCCAGTGTCATTATCATTGGTTTCTCTGTCAGCCCCCATTGTCAGCCACATTCAGAGAGTGTGGTTTGATCACATGCTTGTTCAGTCCCAGTCCAGCTGGTCTTGGTGAGCTCTCCTTAGATCAATATACTTACAGGATTCAAGAACACAAGGACTTTTGCTGAACTATGTTCATGGCAACTTTATTTTTGATAGTTATACCCTCAACTGAAGAGTGGAAAAATGAAACGTGTTATATTTTCATAAGGGAGTATTACTCGGCTGTTAGAGCAAAATAACATCATGAAATCTGCAGGCAAATGAATGGAACTAGAAAAAAAATCATCGTGAGTGAGACAATCCAGATCCAGAAATACAAACATAATGTGAACTCACTTATAAATGGACATTAGCTGTTAAGTAAAAGGTAAATCAAACTACAATCCCCAAAGTGAGGCTAAGTAACAAGGAAGGCTTCAGAGCAAACACATGGATCTCCCTGAAAAGGGGAAATAGATTTTGTGGGTAGAGTGTGGGAAGGTGGGAATCAGATGGGTGAGAGGGGGAGGGAGGGAGGGAGGGAGG
>NC_022031.1:44977143-44996947 GCF_000317375.1 Microtus ochrogaster
AGAGAGAGAGAGAGAGAGAGAGAGGAAGAGGACTGGAATTGGTGGGCATGTAGAGGGTGATGGAATACCTAGTGAGGTGGAGGATATGGAGCCTGAATCAGCCATCTTCTGTGAGTAGTCTAGGCTTCCAGTGGTTGAACTTGAACGTCAACTGTGGTGATTTGAAAGAAAACATTCCCCAAAGAGAGTTGCACTATTAGTAGATGTGGCTTTGTTGGAGTGGCTGTGTTTTTGTTGGAAGGATTATGATGTTACTGTAGAGGTGGGATTTGAGGTCTCATATATGTGCAAACTACACTCAGTTTCTCAGACCATTTCCTGTTGTCTTCAACAGGACTCTCATCTATTCTTCCCGCTCCATGTCTGCCTGCATGCCATCATGTTCCACCATGAAGACAATGGACTGACCCTTTGAACTGTAAGTGAGTCACTCCAATTAAATGTTTTCATTTGTAAGTGTTACTGGGGTTAGAATATTTCTTCTTGGTAACAGAAATCATAACTAAGACAACAAGTCCAGCCACAAAATCTGTGACCCACAGCCTCTTCTGCCTGCCAGTTTTGCTGGGGTGATGGTGGCTTAGAGTATGTCAGGGTGGCTAACCACTGACTTATATAAATTGAGCCTCTCACCAAGAGAGAGAACCTTTGCCCAACTCTGCCTGCATGGCCAGAAACTGGAAACTGGATGGCTTGGCTCAGATACCTAGAGTAAAACCAAACACGACAGACCACAACACAAATAAAATTTAAAAAAGTCAATAAAATGTATCCTAATGATATTCTGCTATACTAAGAGATCTGTGCCTAGCCCAGTTGGCATCAGAGAGGCTTTCTCCAGCAACTAACGGGGGCAGATGTAGAGCGTAATTGTCAAACATGAAGTTGAGCTTGGAGAAACCTCCAGAACTGAAATGATCATCATGGAGTCTGCATGGATCTGTGCTAGGTCCTCTGCATATACACTGTGGTTATTTAGTTTCTCGTTTTTGTGAGACTCTTAGCAGTGGGAATAAGGGTGTCTCTGACTCTTTGACCTGCTGATGGCATCCTTTTATCCCTCCTGGACTGCTTTGTAAAGCCTTATTATGAGAGTGTATGCACAGCCTTAACCTATCTTGTTATGGTGTTCAGTTGACATTACTTGGAAGCCTGTTTTTTTCTGAAGAGAAATAGAGGAGCATTGGATCTAAGGGAGAGGGGAGGTTGGGAGAGGAACAAGGAGGAGGGGAAGAAGGGAAAGGTGAAATACATACAGTACAATGCAGGATGTACTGTATAAGAGACGAAGAACAAAAAACCTAGTCCCATATTTAGCCATTAGAATAACAAAAGCTCCTCCCAGGCTAATGTGTGCACATTTGTATGTGTACATAGGGGCAGAAACTTTGTTTGAATCAGAGAAATATAGTTGCCTTTTAAAAACCAGTATTTGACCAATATTTTTATATTGCAGAAACATATGACTGGTAATCAAGTAGGGAAAGCCACACGTTCAATGGGCTTATGTTTGCATATGAAACAAAAGTTGGCAGCAAAGGGACTCAACAACCACTTGATGGCCGACATTGTACAGACTGGTATATTGTCTGATGTGCCTTCCAATAGAACGCTAGCACAGAAAGAGAGGCTGACTTTTATTTATTTCAAGCTTGGTTTCTCAAGGAGCCTCCCAACAAGGATTGCAATTAGCAGTCAAACAAGTGAAGCATTTTGGAGGTATGCTGGAAACATCCTCATTTACAAAGAAAAGCAATAGTCAGATCTTTGGAAATTTTTTTCTCACGTTTCTTCCCCGCCGCATTCTCTTTGATATGTAGTCAGAGTACAAAAGGCAAACAAGCCATGGGAGCTAAAATGACTATTAAAATATCATTTAAAATCATAATAATAAAAATAAAATCATATTCTGTGACCCAGAACAATCTTGTAATTGAATTTACTGGTGCAGAAAATGTTCCTTGGGGATTAATAACACCTTTTGACAATTTAATCTATTTCTGTGTAAATAACAATCTATATAATTTCTCCTGCATCTGTACAGTATTCTTACTCCACATTCCTCCCAACAACAAGAACAGTTTTAACACCCTGTTACTTTTAAATCTTTGGAGGGCCCTAAGACATTTTCCAACAATTATTTCAGTGTAATTTTATCCCTAAAGTCTGAGAAAATAAAATAAAAATTGAAAACATAAGACAAAATTAAGTATTATTGGATGAATATGATAGGGCTTGATGTGGAAGGCTATGGTTTATATATAGGAGGGTCTCTTAAGTTATATATTATGAAAAAAATTCATTTCGCTGCTCTATTTTTTTTTTTTTTTTTTTTTTTAGTTTTTCGAGACAGGGTTTCTCTGTGGCTTTGGAGCCTGTCCTGGAACTAGCTTTTGTAGACCAGGCTGGACTCGAACTCACAGAGATCCGCCTGCCTCTGCTTCCCAAGTACTGGGATTAAAGGCATGCGCCACCACAGCCCGGACATTTTCCTGCTCTATAAAGTGAACCTTTACTGACTTGACTTCAGTCTGCTCCTTCACTTTTCCTGGGCAAAAGAAGAGTCAAATAAGTGAAAGATATTTGGATTTTTAGACTTTGTGTTTGCTACAAGTTCAGTGATGAAGAGATGTTCCAAAGGCCAAGGTATGTGGATTTCCTCCAGACCCTACATAAAGGCAACAACTAATTCTGAATAACATTGTCATATTTCCATATCAAACTCTTCTGTCTCAGTTTATTCTGTGTAGTCAGTTTTCTGTTGGAGTGGACCACACTCACTGCTGCCTAGTCACTGATGCTCATGGCAATCACCCCTTTGAAAGTTGACACTGTTTTTAGCTCTTTGATGATAATTTACAGGATCCTTAAATTTGGTCATTTATATTAGAACACTATCAAATGCTTTCTTCGTGTCTATAACATATTAGGAGAGTGTGCTGTCGTCTACAGTGTTGTAGATTTTGGAGAATAAGGATATATTTTTCTGAATATGATATATTGTGCCTAACTGATATGGATGCACATAAATTAAGTCTTCATACATTTACTACAGAAGTGAAATAATGAAGGAGAATAAAAAATGCCTCTCAAATTTTAGGAATGTTACCAAAAGCTTGAAAGTATCTTGATCTTTTTACTCAAAGAGCAAAGTCTCATTTACTATATGAATTACATTGATCACTCAATTGCTATAAATGGCCAATTTTCAAAGAATGTTTTATAGCTCGTTCTTTATTTGAAAATGTTCAATTATTGTTTGATTTACAAAATACATAAAATACATATATGAATTGGGTAAAATATATATGTGTGTATGTGTGTCTGTGTGTACGTATACTCCTCAAATATTGGTTATTTTTGTAAATGAAAAAACTCCAAATCCTTTATGCTACTTGCTAGTCATAAATAGTACATTATCATCACCTGCGCTCACCATTCTGTACAGTGGCTCAACGATGATGCTCTGTTTCTTCTGAATACAGCTCCACACCATCATATCAACATTCTTCTTGCTGCCTTTCCCATAAGCTTCTCAGTCTTTGATAACAGTGTGTAATTGAGTTACGTCTTTTCTTATCAAATATAATCTTTTAAATAATCAAATTACATTAGAATGTCTTCACTTTCAAGTTGATCCATATTGTTTTAAAACATGCTATCTCGCTTCCTAAGTAAATATTAGAGTTTTATTTAGAACGTTCTTCTATGAAACTATATCTTCTAAATAAATGCCTGTTCTCTCCTATAAATTTCAGTGTTCGGTTTTAAGTCTGATTTATTTGGAGATAATTTGTGTGCAAAGTGATAGATACAGGTCTAATTTCATTCTTTTGCATGTAGACATTCAGTTTCTCCGTGATACTTTGATGAAGATATCTTTCTCCAGTTTGTAGTCTGTATATTTTTCAGCAATAGGATTCCTTTACTACAGGCTATACATTGAAATCTAAAGATTCATAGCTAGGACTCACAGAGAAGCAAGAGTATATGCTCTTTAGCAATCCACATAAATCAATTTAAAGATCCAATGCAATCCCAATCAAAGTCCTCATGACATTCTTCACAGAACTAGAAAACAAAATATCCCAAAATCCTTATGCAACCACAAAGGAATCTAGGGAGTCACAGCAATTCTTAGGGAAAAAATGTTAGAAAAATTACTATATAGGATTTCAATCTATATTATGAAGTCATAGTAATAAAACAACACCATGGTACTGACACCAAAACAGACATGTATATCAAAGGATCTAAATATAAATCCCAAATTTGAATGCATATAACATTATCAACATGATACTTGAATGAGATATCAAAAAACAAACTTTAGACATAGAAGAGGAATCTAAGTTGAAGTGACTAGTGTCCCCCCTCCACACAAGGACTATTTCATATAATATAGAAAGTTCTTTGCAAGCTGCCAAGAAATAAAAGCAGTTTATATTCCTTCCTGGCTGTAAGGCATACCCTGCAACAATGACCAGCACAGCATGATAACCCTAATGGTTCAAGAATAGCACTTTTAACTTGGGAGTAACCAAAAGCTAGCTCATTAGTTGGGGTCTGTAACTAAGGAGAAATTCATGCCTGTGACTATAAACTTAGGTAATCACACTTGGATGGTGTGGTCATGGATCTTAGAGAGGAACCTACTACCTCAATTTTATGAACCAGTTTAGTCCTAAGTACATCCTCAGCATTTATCTCTAAATATACAGATACATGCATCTCTCATCTCTAATCCAAGGAGCTTCTTTTTTTATTGTTTGTTTTTTGTTTTTTTTTTGTTTGTTTTTTTTTAGTCAGACATAATTCATTTTAAGGCACTTGACAAAAGAAGTTGGAAAACAGAAGGGAAGACCACGAACTTTCCTTCAGTTATACAGATCAGGAAGTAACCAGACACCTGATAGTGACGGCCCCCTCTGCACCAAGCCCTGCCCTCAGCCTGTCTTCTCTGACACTGCAGCAGAGGAGAAAATGCCCTAGCCAGTTGAGATGGACTATGGAATTGGGTCAGGGTGGAACTCCAAAGGGACCCAGAGGCACAACAGTTAAGCTTCCTGGCTCTGACCCTACAGGGCAGCACACACCTCAGTCTCTTTTCTCTGCACCTCTGTGTCCCTGTAGCTGCTGCCACTACAGCCCACACTGGCTTGTGCAGGCGAGTGTACATCTTCAGCTCCCTATAGGTGGGCGCCTCAGGCAGGGCGATGACCTCTTGGGGTGCAATCCCTTCTATCCTCTCTGGGCTCATCAGGCCGTTGTCAACTTGTCCGGCTGGGCTGCCTTCCAAGCTGCATCTTGTTACGGAAGGCAGCAGTGCTGTGCTCCCTGCCATCCCTTCCCTATTATCTAGGCTGTCCCTATCTCCTCGGACACCCTAGGGAGCCACGCTTAGATAAGAAAGTCGAAGGAGCTTCTTGTACACATAAGGAGGCTATTACAAATATCCACAAACTGTCAAAATGAGGACAATAAATGGCCACACAGTACTAAATCCTGACTGATATTTCTAAAGAGCAAGCCCTGCATGTATGTCTCATGTGAAACCACGAAGCAGGTGGAAAGATTATAAGAATCAAAATTATGGGACAATAGATGATAACTTGATAGCAGATAGTGTCTACTAAACATGGTAAGGGAGCTACATACAATAAATTTCTACTATGTAGTTTTCTAAATAAGAGCTCTATAATGACACCAGTTGACATGCCAACATGGAATGGAAAATTTCACAAGTCCCCACTTTTAGATGAACAGATATCTACAAGAAGTGGATTCCCCACAGGGTTAAACACTGTGATTTTGTATGCAGTCTTAAGTGGTCATCTATAAACACATACACATACTAGCAATACTAAATGTATTCAATAATATTGAAAGGGAGTCAAGGATGAGCTGGGGAGTTACAAAGTTGTAGAAATGATGTAAATACAGTTATCCTGCAATGATTTTTTCCTAAAAAATAAAGGTTTAAATTATTTCTGTCTCTTTAGTAATCAGCAGTGAGCATTAACTAATCATATTTTCCTATGTAGTCATATACTTTTAAATTTGTATGTTTAGTTTAACAGAATTATCTCAGCATTCCTTTGTGTAGTTTTTACTCCAAATATGAGTTACAGTTTTTACATATATGAAATGATTTTTGTCAGAAAATTAGACCAATCTATCATTTAACTTTTATTCATTGTTCTTATAAATTAAATCTACCCCTAATGAGACTCTAATTATCTTCATATTTTCAATATTATTGGATACTTATAAAGTGCATTGACCATTAGACATTTCATTCTTTAAGGATAAGCTACTATCCAGGCAATTAGATGGGTAATTGATTTAATGGATTTCTGCACTAACAGAATTAATCAACTTTTGTGTCTTTAATTTCTTTAAACATAGCATTTACAAAGTAAGTGCTAATGCTAAGGTACAAATGGGATTCACTCTTTCAAATAGTAACCCTAGATAACAACTGAATGGTTGTTATGTAGTAGGGATTATTTTATCTACCTTAGACATACTAATTCTTACCTTTCATTTGAGGATGGTGGCACTGTGTTTCCTACCTAACATAACCACATTCTCTGGCAAATGGAAAAATGAAAATTCAATTCTAATTACTTCGTGCTAAAATTCCATTCTATTACATGTCATTCCATGTCATGTATTGTTGCATATAATTTCCTCTATCAAGATTATTGCTACAGTTTCTTAAGATGAGGCCATGCAGGACTCAAAGTAAAATTCTCTTACCAAAGAGGATACTCATCTAGCATACAGTCCATAATATCCAGGCCTGGAACAATTTTCAATTAATTACTTCATATAAGCTTCAAATAATCTTTCAATAATTGTTTTTCAAAAATCAATAATAGTAATAAGTGGAATTTGGACTCAGGGTATTCTCAAGAGAAAAGAACTTCTCTCAGTAATGATTTCTCTCCTTGCTAAGCACAGTGAATAAAGTGAGCACGGGTAAGTGTTTACCTTGTGATGTCCTTAAAATGCTTCCCCTAAATTCTTATGTTATAGCAAGAACAAATATTTGTGAATTAAAGATTCTTTGTTTGATATATATATATATATTTAGTACACATATTTAACTGAATATGCCCATGAACTCATTGTGATATCCTTGGTGACTTCCAGGTTGTGTTTTGATCTACTTGAGTTTCTTGCCTTATTTATGTCATCTACTTTAGAAGAATGTTCATCAGATAGCCAGTACTTCTATGAATGATGATTAATTATAGATATTAAGCAATGCTGTTGCTAAGATACTTTATAAAATTTCAGCTGGTGTCATATATTGTTACTATTAATGTATTCAGTATATCAAATAATCACTAACTGTAAAAATAGGAAGAATTTTTATTATTTACTACCATGAATATCTGATAAAATTCTTAAGTAAAATTATGTATAATAATAATGATTTTGATGGTTACTACAATTTTATATATATTGGTACTAAAATTACCTTTACAATTAAAATGCTGTACTCATTAATTCATCTCAAATAGATTATAAAGTAAAATTTACACATTTAAATTTATTATTAATGAGAAAACTTTGGCAATTTACACTTATGTTGAGTCATAATTTTATCATGATATGCTTTAACTTATAAAAGATAACTGTATTTCAAAACATTTTCTATAAGTAAGTTGGTAGTGTATCATTTATTGTAGCATTCAATGAATTATAAGAAAGCATTCATTTTCATCAGGCAAGTTTTACTAACATAAAGAAGAAAATGATAATATAGGAATACAGCACTACCTGTGTGATCTTGTCATGCAAAAATTATAAAGGCTCTTTGAGTGTATTCTCTGAAGTCTAGACTCTAATAACTTAGTATATTTTCAAAAGGAAAAATGCATTAATACTTATGGTAAAAAACTGAAATAGGTAGATTCAGAAGTAAATCTAAGCCCATAATCATAGTAATTCTTTTTCAAGTTACCTGAATATCTTATATGCTAACATAATTGTTTTATCCTAGTAACTAAATATTAAATAAAATCATTCAGAGAAAGCAAAAAGCTTAAAAGGAATAGCTGGAACAAATGATAAAATTGGTACCTTGATGACTTTAATAAAATTCTATCAAATTGTTTTAAAATTCACAGTTAGCTATGTTAACATGATGCAAACGATATTTAGCTTACTCTATGTATCTTGGAGGTAGTTGTATTTGTTATTATCTACTGTTCTGTCTAGACAGGATGGCGTTTCTTGGTTGATGAGTACAGCAGAATGAAATGAACTGGCGTCTGTGACTCAGGTCTTCTGTACACTGTTGGAAGTAGTTTTGGTCACCTAACACATACTCACTCATTTCCAGATCTGGTCTCAGGATCCACTTGATTTCTTTAAAAATTTCCCTGTTTCAGGATGAGCATCCTCATAAGATATTCCTGGGACTTCCACAAATTGAACCCTGCACTTTAAACACAAGAAGGCTACTAAATACGACTTGTTTCTTCGTTATATTCTCTTAATTTTGTAACTTTCATACCTATATTTTCCTAAAACTTAATTCAAATGAAATGTATAGTGGCTGTCAAACAATTTCAAAATACTTTTTCCTTAAATTTTATATTTAATAGAATTGTCTTTCAAAGGAAATCATATATATATATATATATATATATATATGATTAGAATATATATATATTCTAATTTTTTTCTAAGAAGTTTTAGAAGGGATATTCAATATAGTTTGTGCTTTTATTGCATGCCATATATCCTGGAGGTTCAAATGAAGCCAAAATAGATAAAATGAGTTGGAACTTCCCAAATATGTTCTGCTACCCCACCATATAGTTTTTCTATGACTGTCACATTAAATTAAAAAAAATATTACCAAATATGCAAACATGCTCCCCACCATGATGATAACAGACTGAACTGTTGATGCCAGACATATGTCATATGTGTTCCTGAATGGAGGCCTATTAGAGAAGCCATTGCATGCAACTGTGAAGCTGAAACCTGAATCACATTGGATAACCCAAGATGTTAGAAATTCCAGAGTTGTGGGATGTCTGATGAGGAGAGCGCCACACAGGAAGTGGAGCTAAACAAAGAGAAAGAAGTGTGTTGGAGCCAACAAAGATGAATGGAGTTGGAGATCTGAAAAGCATTTTGACATAGGGATATATAGTTGGGTGCTTTCCCAGCTGGTTTTCAGTCTGGCTTTGATTCAGTATTCCTTCCCTATGTTCCCTTCCCTATATTTTGGAATTGTATGTATATTGTGTGCCACTATAATGTAAGAAACATGTTTTATTTTGATTTTATAAGGAATTACATTTAAGATATTGTATGAATCACATAAGAGACTGTAAACTTTGGATTTTCACCATTGTTGAGACTGTGATTGACTATGTGGACTTTTGAAGTTGGAATAGATAAATTTTGCATTATAATATTGTCAAAAGTTTATGGGGGCCAGGGATTGGAATATGGTAATTTGAATGTAATTGGTTCCTATAATCTCATAGTGATTGGCAATAGTTCATGATGTGGTTTTGTTGGAATGGTTATGGCCTTGTTGGAGGAAGTGTGTTACTGTGGGGGTGGCCTTTAAGGTTTCCTATGTTCAGGACACTACCCAATATCTCAGTTTGATATGGGAAGTCCTTCTGTATATGTGTTGCTTTTATTGGTTAATGAGTAAAAAAGCTGTTTTGCCTGTGATAGGGTAGAATAGAGCTAGCTGGGGAAGATGAAACTGAATGCTGGGAAGAAGGCAGAGTCAGAGAGAAGCCATGGAGCCACCAGAGTAGAAAGATGCAAGTTGCCAGATAAAACCTTGCCGGTAGGCCATAAGCCTTATAGTATAATATAAAACAATAGAAATGGGTTCATTCTTGATGTAAGAGCTAGGTAACAAAACACTTAAGTGACTGACCAAACAGTGATTTAAATAATACAGTTTCTGTGTTATTATTTTGGAGCTGAGCAGCCAGGAATGAACTAACAGCCTCCCCCAACATCACTGACTTCTCATGGCCTACATATCAAGATATAGCCAGCAACATATCAGCCTGAATGCTTCCATTGTCCCTATTATGATGATAATGAACTAAACCTTTGAAATGATAACTCAGCTTCCCCAATTTAAAGTTTTCTTTGTTAAAGTTTCCATGATCATGGTGTCTCTTCACAGCAACAGAAGCCCTAACTAAGGCACTGATTAATGGTTTGATTTAAATCAGCATTTTTCAAGTCTGAGAGCTTGTATTTAGTTTTTAAGAATGGTTTGTGAATATATATTCTCCTATAAAATTTGAAATTATTAACAGATGATTTCCCTTTTGTTTCCTGTTCTATATTCGGTGCTCCTCTCTTTCTGGTAGGTCTAAGAATTCATTTATCATTGAGTAAAGAGAATCTGTGATAAAATAATTATGTCACTCCAATAGTAAATTATTTAGTAAAATTATTTAGAGAAAAATAATGAAAGAAATGTTTAGCAATACATATAATACATATGTGTGTGCATTTGTGTATGTGTATTTGTGTGTGTATATAACTAGATTGAATAGTCTCTAAGGCTGTTTGAATAATATAGTAAAATTCAAATTATTATACAGAATTACTACTGATGAACAATTCTATTACTCTGAAGCAAACAATGAAATAGTGTTTTGATATGAAATATCTGGAGACAAGTCAAAGGAGAGAGAATACTGAGAAGACAAAAGTACAGAAGAAGTAATTAGAAGTTAATTTGGAAACTTTACTCTTGAATGCTCAATATAATTGTGTGCACTGTACAGCACAAGCTATTAAGCATTACATAAACATGGCTACTCTACCATGGCCAAAGAGCAGAAGCAATAGAGAAAGAAATAAAATTACTTTGACGAAGTAGGGTGATGTGCATTGCTTAAAGTTGTAACGCAGAAGACCCCAGGATAGTTTAAGAAGTATTCAAATATTTAATTTCTACTACAGTGACATTTTCATCTCCCCCACCATATCACAGGTCAATATAATTTTCTTCTTTGTGTGTAATGTGCTATTTGTATTCTTTGTGCGTTTGTCTGTTTTATGAACATAAGTGTCCAGGCATTCCTTTGCCGCTCTTCACCTAATTACTGTTAGTCAAGGTCTCTTCCTAAACAAGAAACTCACCTTTTCTATTTGTCTGAATTTCCAGCAAGCGTTTGGGACCCACTTCCCTCAGTCTTTCAGAGCTGGGGTTAGAGGCACACACAGCTATCCTTAGGTTTTATGATTTCTGCATCTTTGATGCCTTGAACATTAAGTAAGATTTCAGCCATAAATTATAGAATAGTTAGCAATCATGATTTTAAAATGGCATGATGAAATATAATGACAAAGAATCTTTTAAATAACTCTATGTCTAGTTACCATATTTGCCAAGAAAGATGTTTGGTAAATATGGCACACTTTGGTCAATTCCAGCACTTGAGAATTCATGGGAGCATTTAGATAATATTATATAATATTTATATAATATCAGCAGTTCATTCACAAAGGGAATACTGGTCACACTTGCAAAGGTTTTTGTTAGGTGAGGAGAAACCTAAAGTAAATCAAGTTTAGATTAAAAAAACATAAACAAGTTACTTTTAAATGTTCATGCTTTTATATATTGGTGCCAGCATATTGTAAGTTGAGAGCTAACATGCATATTTTAAAGAATGTTATTGTTGCAGAAAAAGGTATAATAATTACTTCTAAAACAATGAATAACATGCATCATATTACAATCAAATATCTGTTAAAATAACCTTGTTATTGCTGCAACTGTTTAATACAGTGCATGCAGTGGGAACCCCAACCATAAAATTATATTTGTTGCTAATTCATAACTGTAATTTTGTTACTGTTACAAATTATAATGGAAATATCTGATAATTCAGATGCTGTTAGGCCATCTCTGGGTAAAGGATATTTCGGTCAAAAAGGGGTGATGAATTGGAGGTTGAGAACCACTAGTCTAGAGCCTCTGAGAGTTGCAGACACAGTAAGTTTGCATGTCATATCAGACTCCCTGAATCTCAGGGCTGGAAAAAGGAGGAAGCCAGGTTTGTGTATTGAGCTTAATAGGAAATAAACTGGCATGCAGGGCAGAGATAAACTGCCAGAAATAATGCATCCTTATACAAGAGATGCAATAAACCACCAAGGACCAACAGAAAGCTGATTTCCAAACTTCAGGAAGGACTGAGGTTGGGGGAAAAAAGGAACAGATGAGGTTTTTATCCTTACTGTAAATTGGAATTTGTGTTTTTTCTCATGATAAAGAAATCTCCTACTTGAATGGAGGGTCATTCCAGGACATGTAGTGAATGATTGGCTATAGAAACATAATGAAACAGAAGTTACAGGAGTGAGAAATTCTGTAAATTATCCCTGATGTAAGTCTATCCTGTATTTATTCATCAAAATTCACAGAAAGTATGAATAAAACATTCTGTGGATAAAATGAGTGAATTTTATACAGGAAGGAGACTGCTAATTCATTTCCCAGGCACCAATACCTGAATAATCACACAGAAATGATATTAATTACAACATTGTTTGGCAAATATCTTAGGTGTTTTCCTATCTATCTTTTATATCTTAAATTAACCTATTTCTATTAATCTGTGTGTTGTCAAGAGGCTGTGACTTACTGGAAAGGTTCTGATACTGGTGTCTTTCTCCTTCAGCAGCTACATGGCATCTCCTTGACTCCACCTACCCCCTTTCTATATCTCTACACAGATTTCCTACCTGGCTTTACTCTGCTAAGCTGCTGTATTCGTTATCCAATAGAAGCAAAATATATACAGAAAAACTTCCCACAGAATTTTATTATTTTTAAATTATACCACATTTTATTTTGCAAATAACTGCTATTTTAAATTAATTTAATCAACATCTTTCACCCTAAAAATTTTTTAAAATAATGACAGTGTGACATAATGTTTTACAAACACAGGGTTGCAAAACTTCCTGGCACTCTGGATTCCTTTCAAAATTATAAGCAGATGACCATGGATAATAGAGAATATATAAATGAAATTTAGTGTTGCAATTAAATAGAGTTTAAGAAAAATTAATCTGACATACATTAATGATGCAGATAATAGTATGTGCACATAGCAATATCTTATAAATGGAAGATGAACCCCATAAAGACATAATTGTATTTTTTTATTGAACAGGTCAATTTTTTTTGCTACATATGGATGATTTTATGCTTGTAAACCAGTATGCACTTGTTTGTTTTCTCTGATACTGTCTATACTGTCTATATGCAATTAAATATTTATCTTCCCTCACTTTCCATACACACACACACACACACACACACACACACGTTATAAACAATTCGACAGCAACTAAATTTTGAAGCTGAGTTTACAAGGTGAGAGAGGCAATAGTGAAAATATCTTTCTGATAAACATGCCAAAACTGAGAAATTCATGGTATATGCATGGCGTGAATGGCATAAAATTATTTCTGAAGACAGGGGCTAATCAAAAGTTGTATCACTGTATAGATATTACCCAGAGTTGCCCACTGGGTCAGGTCCTGCAGCTGTAACTACCAAGACATAAATCTAGTCTTTCCCAGATGCACTCAGCCCTCAAGGTGGAAGTAATGAGAGCTGTGAGTAACTCTTTAGTTAATTGACCATGTGGTGTTTTGAAATTGTGCGGTGTGCCAGATTATACAGTCTGGGATAGCTTCTGGGCATAAAAATGTACATGATATTCCCTGAAGTCTTAGGCTTCCAAATATATGAATAAAAGTATTTTTCTTGATATTTTTCTGCTCATTAAAGTTGAAAACTTTAAAATTGTCATACAAAAGGTTTGTAACCAGACATAGAAATACAAAAAGGGAAATTTGACTTGTTGGATGCCTCACAGCCTGAGGAACAGAATAGGTATTTCCTTTTTGTTCTTCTCCTGTTTAGTTTTCCACTTTGTCCTGTCCTTCCTTTATTGTCTGAATTCTAAATTTATTGCTGGGAAAATGTAAAAGCTCAGGATCACATATGGTTGCAAACATGAAGCTGAAGCTGCTTCCTCCAGCTTCAGGTAAGTGAAAAGGAGATCCATAAAACAGAGAACCTTCAGGCAATAATTGTGCTACTTCAACCAAATACCATAGGGGAAAAAAAAAACAAAAAAAGCAAGCAAGCAAAATCAAAAAGCCTCCAAATACTGTTCCTTCTCCTTTGCCAGAAAAGTCTAAATGGAAACCAAGTCTTCTCTCCTCACCAGGTTTGTTTTGCTTATAGAACATGGCCTGATCGGCCTAGAACCCTGAGTACTAACAGAAAGACAGATAAGAATGTTACTAGAGATGTAAAGAAAAGTTAACACCAGAGAAGGCAAAGGAATATTACCGTTACATAAACAGTTTGGGAGTTTCTCAGAAAACCAAAAACAGAATAACTATATAATTCAGCAATCTTATTTTGGTCTATATATACAAATGACTGAAGTCAGCATGGCAAGTAAATGTTTATATTAACATATTTATTGCATGACTCTTTTCAATACTCAAGATATAGAAACACCAACCTCTTCATTGAAAATTAATTGCCACATCGATGAGTAAAGAAAGTGTGTGTGTGTGTGTGTGTGTGTGTACATGCACACATATATCTTAGGATACTATTCCACTTAAATATAAGGACATTTCCTCATTACAATACATGGTGAATCTGTTGAGCTCTGTGATAAATTAATTAATCCAGAAGCAGAAAACCACATATCTCCCTTTCCTTCATGGTCTCAGTCGCATGTAACTGTGAAATAATTGATATAACATAGTTAGCTAATAGAACGATGACTACCAGAGGCTGGAGGAGAATATATATAAAAATAAATGTGATGTTGATCAAAGGATGTAGCTCTTCAGGTATGCAGCAGCAGGAGTGTGTTCTAGGGTCTACTGTATAGAAAGGGGCTGTAATAAATAATAAAACACTCTATATTTTAAAATGATAAAATAGTGTATTAAAAACCTTTTTACAAGAAGAATTTTTGTATGACACGATGGTTTTTGTAATTAGTATTATTTAACAGTCCCCAAAATAACCATTTTTAATTAGGCCATTATGTGCTGAAATACATATAATTATTATTGGTCAACTAAAAACAAAATAGAAAAATCATACATCCTCCCTAACATAAATAGTTACAAAGAGTGAAGTGAATCAGGGACTTGGGACTTTAATTTGACTATAGTACCAAGACCTATTGAGCCAGTGGAAACCAGTTTAAGAAATGGGATTTCTATGCTAAGTTAACACATTTTCTGGAAGTACTATGCTATTGCCAAAGGAGAAAGGCATTTAAGAAAGGAAATATAAGCAATGTGTTAGATTATGTCATAATGATAGAAATGATGATTCATTATTGACTATTAGCTACCCTCAATTTACAGTCTTGGAAAACATGTGATACAAAAGCTATAGAGCCCCAGAGAAAGATTGATCTCCACTGTCAGATACCCCTTGCCTCCCAATAAGTTGATAACATATGCAAAATATTATACAGAGTATATTACAAACCTCAACAATACCAACTGAAAGTCTCAAATCCAGTTTTTGAGTTCTGCATTCAACAGCATAAAAAACAAATTTTTAACAAACACAGATGAAGTAAGTATATATAGTAAAATAAATACTAGCCTTTAAAAATAAATGAGATCATTGAAATAATTTTAGCATTTATTTTTGGATTTCAATGAAATCAATTTAGGAATAAATAATTCAAGAAAGCAGGGACACTTTCATACAGTTTTAAATGAAACAATACACATATATAAATGCGTGCTCAAGACACTGTATTTGTTCCCTGAGTATCAACACTTAGAACAAATGAAGTGACCCCAGGGAAATTTCTCTTTATCATTGTCTTGAAATATCTATATTCTCTTAGGTAACAAATTGTTAGCATATAAAATCTTCTTAGGGTGTTTCTTTTGTGAGGTTTTTTAAGTTAACCAGTTATTTATATTCAGAGAAAAATACAACTGGATAAAAAGTTACCTAGGCAAGGATATATTTAAACACATTAATGCTAAATAGGAAGTGAATCCTGTTTGTTAAGTAATATTTTTGTGTAATTATTAACTAACAAATAACATGGAGTTTAACTTATGGTTGCATGGTTGACTGGAACAACTCCAGTTTGACCCTGGTATTTTGCTATAGACATCCGCCTTGCATATGTTGTGTGGCTATTTGTGAATATATTTCTGCAATGGGATCTAATTTCAATGACTGAACACACTGTACATTATGTATCCACAACTAGTAAGGATAATACCATCCTTCATGATCTTGGTAAGGTGGTTTAGAATATTGCATCATCCTGAAAGACTCACTGTGCAAAGTGGTCTTTCTTACCATCTATGTATAAGCTATTACAAATTGGGTTTTACCTTCCTTTGTTCTCTGTTCTAACCTAGTTATGAATAGGCTGTACTTTGAAACTATCATCAAATAAGATTTCACTCCAATTTTCCTTGCTACTTATACAATTTCTTCTGTCTGTCTTAAAGAGTAAATTTTCCAATATTGTTGCCAGTATAGTCCTTACTGAATGAGGGAACAATCTCCTCTAACCCCAGGCAATTTTGCTATAAAAATATCTCCCTCCCTCTTCTACGAGAGATTTAACAGTATTTCTATACTATGTTTTTTCATTTAGTATATTCTAAAATTACATATAGGCGTGAAAACACTGTTTTTATAATTTTCTTAAGTTTGAAAATTTATTTTACTGATATTTTTACATTAGAACATAGTTTTAACTGCATTTGAAATGTTCATAAAATGTTGTGAAAAGTGTAAGTGTTAAGCAAGTTCTAAAAATGGTGTTGATTTTAGCATCTGTTGACTTCAGCATTTAAAAGGTAGATAATGCATGTATATGTGTTTCCACACATTATTTGTTTAAAAACCTAGAGAAAATTGCCATACACAGCTATCTAATAGCTGAAACATTTACACTTAATTATGCTTTTGCATAATAAGTATGAGTTTTGGATATAATGTGCCTTGTAGGATGATGTTTATGTTGTTAAAGTTGTTTATTTTCAAACACACAAATGGAATTTTATTTAAAGGAATAATTTATAAAACTTATTGTAATGGAATCTCTATGAATCCTATGAAGGAGTTGTTTGATTTCTTAAAGACACTAAATTCACTGAAGGTTCATATTGTAAAGCTGCTTTTAAGCAATTGGACATAGAAATTGTGAGAAGCAGGCCAATATTATTTTGTGCTCCAAGTGAGTGGTTGACTTTCTTTGTCATCCATCTGTGCTTTCCTCTTCTTGCTTTTGTAGACACTGTTAGGTTAAGTCCTTTCTCCTTAGGTTTGGATGACCTTTTTCTGTCCATTACTGTTTCTAACTCAAAACTAATGATTTTCTTATTAGTTTTTTAGGTTCTCCACTTACCAGAATGAGTTAATCAATTCACAATTGATGTAATATGTTCTTGGTGAAATACCAAGTACAAGGCCTATATTGAGTATATAGACAAATATGAATATGAGATTGTATAACCTTTTAGCCATGTGGAGGGAATTTATAACAATAAGAGGTGGACATTTGGGAAAAGAGTGGGGGAAGGAAGCTTTGATAGAAGCTACAACACGGGGAGAAACTACAAAGATTGGAAGATGTTCAAAAGTATGTTATTGCTTCTTACTGGAATATTTGTGAATTATAGAAAGCCCTGGGTAACTGGGCGAAGGATGATCTAAGTAAAATAAGGTTAGTGTCCATTGAAGGAATATAAATCTCATCTCTACTTTAGTGTTATATAGCCCATGTACAAATACAGAATTAATATGGAAAATAGTGAAAGGAGCAAGTATGGACATGATGGGGCATGGTAGTCATAAGCACGTGTGGTGTACAGATCTTTAACACCAGTACTTGGCGGCTAAGTTTGGAAGAATTCTCCTGACTGAAGGTCATTATAATCTACATAATGAGTTATAGGCAAGGCTATTTAAAGACACATATAGAATGGATAGTCAAATGATGCTGCATGGGATAAGGCAAATAAGCAGAGAGTGACCAAGGCTTTGAAAAACATACGAAGCAAATGGATTGTTGCTTAGCTTTGAGGTGAGAGACTAATAGAATAGAGGGTATATAACTAATATACTACTGGTCTGGAAAATCCAGAATCCTAAAGCTCTATGCTCTACCTGTGAGAAGTGGCATGTGCTGTAACATTTACACTGATACAAAATATTCAGTGAGCTAAAGTAGTGGTGGAGTCACACAAAAGTGCAAGTATGAGGTTAATGGTAAGCATAAATTGCTCTTGGATGTGGTCAGCTAGGATTCCAAAGAAGGGATCAGGTTGATCACCTCAAGACATTTTATAGTAGAATATCTATACAGTGCTATCTCCAATGAGTCTTTGCTTTCCAGGGGAGCAGGAATGTTCTTCACATGTGTGTATACAAACCCAGAGGTCCTGGATATAGAGATTTTAATCTTAATTTTCATTAGTATAACTATACATTTTCTTCCTTTCCCTTTCCTCCTTCTAGATCCTGTCATGCTCCCTCCATAATTAATTATTTTATGTTAGTTTATGAAATAATTAACATCTTTACAATTTTTGATACATATATGTCCATATATTTTGTCCTTGGTTATTCCCTTCCTGTATCCATCTTGATCACTCTTGACAGCTCTCTTTCTTCTCCCAGAATTCCCTACTTCTACCTACTTAAGGGTTTATGCCTACTTACCCATTATGCCACAAACAATGGTGAATTTTGAAAATATTACTTAATTTTTTGTAATATACACAGTGAGAAATGTATTCCAAACTGATACCACTAAAATGTATATGTCACAACAATGCTCCACACTTAGTAAGGTTGTGATTTCACTGATTTTCCACTCAACGTCTAGCATATTTAATCCAACTTAATATCTTGGGCTTTTAAAATAAACTTTAAAAATTTTAAAATTATATACAAAATTCAAACTTTATTTCTTAGAATCTTGTTTTCATATATCCCACATCTTTTGGAATGGATAATTTAATATTTTATCTTTCAGAAACTCTCTAAATAGCTTCATTATTTTCTTCTGGCCAAAAGGTCCACCACCCAGGCAAATACAGTATTTATGAGATACCCTTTTTACAATGTATGATATTTTATTGCCTTTGAGAATCTTGTATTTTCACACATTGCAAGTTGATCATTTACTGCCCACTCCTCTCATCTCCTCCAAGATCCCACCTACACTCCCTCAAATCCCTTTCCAATTTCTTGTCTACACTCCTACAGAAAACTGACTTTTTTTTTCTTTTTTTATTTATTTAAGATTTCTGTCTCTTCCCCGCCACGGCCTCCCATTTCCCTCCCCCTCCCCCAAACAAGTCCCCCTCCCTCCTCAGCCCAAAGAGCAATCAGGGTTCCCTGCTCTGTGGGAAGTCCAAGGAACCCCCACCTCCGTCCAGGTTTAGTAAGTTGAGCATCCAAACTGCCTAGGCTCCCACAAAGCCAGTACGTGCAGTAGGATCAAAAAACCCATTGACTTTTTTTTTTTTTTTTTCCTAAAGCTATCAGTAGCTCCTCAGCAAGAATTGGAGGCTTATCAATCTTGTTCTCTCTGTGCTGACTGGTTTGAATATTTTCCAGAATGTGGCAGGACCAGAGATGCTGTGATTTTAGAAGTACAGCTTTCCTGTAACAGCAGAGAGGCATTGCTTCACCCTTCACCCTGATCTCCCTCTATATCTTTTTTTTTTAATTTAT
>NC_022031.1:44998073-45002079 GCF_000317375.1 Microtus ochrogaster
CCTCCTCTTCCTCTTCCTTCTCCTCCTCCTCCTCCTTCTCCTTCTTCTTTTCCTTTTCCTTCTCCTCCTCCTTCTTCTCTTTTTTAATAATAATGTTCTAATAGCATTTCCCATTGACTAGTCACTCTCAAACATACCATTTTTTTGGTAACATAACTCAAGGCAAAAATATTTAATATATAAACTTTGTTGAGGACACAAACATTGACACCACTGTATTCAGTTCAGAGCACATTTGATATTGTCTCTTTGTACCTGACACAGATCATACCAGAGAAGAAGAGACCAGTAAACAAGCCAAGTAAGATGCTGTACTCCACAAAACAGGCCTTTCCAACATATTCTTAGCAGTTTGAAAACATTGTGATTTTAAGACAAACAATAACTGTAATTAATGTATAGTTTTAATTCATTACAAAAACCAACAAGCACATGGATTCATGAAACTATTGTTAAGCTAAGGAAACTACAATATTCATGAGGTAAAATCATCATTGTATTAGGAAAATAGAAAATGGTCCTGACACTCTAACTATTTGTTATTATTGGCCGCTGTTTGCAAAGGGCTTGTTACCTCAGTTGTAGCTAGATGAGAAAACTGTTTTATGATCTGCATCATATTCTATTGGGAATTCTAAATTTCTTGATTTAACTGTCTAAGAATAACTATTATTATTTCTTTACCCCTTTCTGAAGGATGAGATGGAGAGTTTAGCTTCTTCATTTTCTACATGAGAGAACATCTGCAATTCTCGTATTAGCATAATGCATTCCTGAGAAAATGACATTTGAGATTTAATTAGGATCGTATTGTGGTTGTTAGTGTCAGATTCTCACATTAACTCACTGCTTTGTCTTGAGTTTGGAAATCACAAGATGCTTAGTTGAGCCAGCTAGAGTTGTATGCATGCGCTGCCTGTACTATTGGACAATAGAGCTAACTGTTCTATACAGGTTTCTTAATGGATAAAATGAAATTTCAAAATAAAAGCAATTTGAGGGCTCTAGAAATCAAATTATTTTTAAAAATGAGAAAGGGAAATTCTGTTAAATAAAATATTTGCAAATGGGCATCCATATTCATTATTCCTATTAGAAACAACTTTATGACTGACAGTTTGGAAAGTAAAAAGAGGCAAAGACCAAACATCATACAGAAGCTGCTCGATGGTGCCAGAGCTGTTCTATTTATTGATGCCCTTCCACCTGTCCGTGATGGCCATGTATTTGATTAAACTGATGGTACAATGAACTGTTGCCCTTAAAACCTCAGTTTTCCAGCATAAGTTATAGATACCAGTAAAGCCATAGGAAAACAAAGGCAGTGTTATAACCACATACTTGAAGATCATCGGGGATTCACTAAGTGACCTGGAATACAGAGAACTGTGACTGTGAGCTCACCAACCTGACACACCATGGAAGAACATCTCGGAGGAGACTTTGATTGTGTTATCAACCACATATGGTGGAAAATACATTACCTACAGTCTGGGGCTTTTTAATATATTTTCTCCTGAAGCCAGGCTCATGACCATTTCCACAGAGAACAGTATAAATTAAATTAAGTATAGTCAAACTGATGAAAACAAAACATCTAAATGTCTCAGTGATCACAACAGTGGCTAACAGACATGAATTATTATACAAATATATAAAACACCAGCATTGCTCAGTAGTTTTTTGAAAGTGGATACTCTTTTTCCCAGATCATATATTTATTGAAAACTATATTTTTTAACGTTTTTTTAAATTTATTTATTTATTAAGGATTTCTGCCTCCTCCCCGCCACCGCCTCCCATTTCCCTCCCCCTCCCCCGATCAAGTCCCTCTCCCTCATCTGCTTGAACAGCAATCAGGGTTCCCTGACCTGTGGGAAGTCCAAGGACCGCCCACCTCTATCCAGGTTTAGTAAGTTGAGCATCCAAACTGCCTAGGCTCCCCCAAAGCCAGTATGTGCAGTAGGATCAAAAACCCATTGCCATTGTTCTTGAGTTCTCAGTAGTCCTCATTGTCAGAGACCCACATTGGAACACCGGACAGAAATCTCAAGGTCCAAATCAGGAGCAGAAGGAGGGGGAGCACGAGCAAGGAACTCAGGACCGCGAGGGGTGCACCCACACACTGAGACAATGGGGATGATCTTTCGAAAATTCACCAAGACCAGATAGCCTGGGTCTGAACAAGCATGGGAAAACTATATTTTTTTCTGCCTTATGTTTTAGGCTTCTTGTTGAGAACCAAATGCTTATATCTGTATGAACTGATTTCTGGGTCCCCTATTCTATTCTGTTTTCAGTATATCCATTTCTGTGTCAGTACCATGTGTTTTATGTTACTGTGGCTTTGTCATAGAATTGGGAGTCAGGTATTGTGATAATTACAGTATTGTTGTTTTGCATTGGGAGTCTGTGGCTTTCCACAGTTGCTTTGGCTTTCATATGAATTCTACATTTGTTTTCTTTCCAACTTATGAGGATAGTTTAACTAAAATTTTAGTAACAGTTTATTGGATCTGCAATTTGCTTTCAGTCAGAGCCGTATTCACACCACTAACTCTGTTGATCCATGAAGATGAAGGTCTTCCTGTCTGTTTTGTCATGTTCAGTTTCTTTTTTTCCGTGCTTTATGGTTTTCGTCATCAATAGAATATTACATCCACTGGCAGAGGAGAATAAACTGCTTCAGAGAAGCTTACAATTATACAAAAAATCCCATTTCAACACATTTATTCAACTTAGCACTATTGCATAGGTCCCCAAAGCAACCACTTCAGCAAGTACAATGGATCTGTGCTCAAAAGCAATTGCTTTTTATTTTCTTTTAAAAATACTAGTGAATTAAACATGACATTTCTCTTCCGAGGTCAATGAACCTGAAACCGTTGACTGGTGCAACCAAGGATGAAAAAGAAGGAAAGAAGATAATTTGCATGGAGGGATTAAGTTTCTTTTCAATTTAAAAAAATTGACGAGCTAAAAAGGTCTGCAATGTGGTAGTTGTGTTTTTCTGTCTTTTACATTTTAAAATTAGTCTAAAATGATGTGTCGCTACTAATAGAGTAACATGTTTTGTTATGTACATTATAAAAAATTATTTCAGTGATTCAGTTGTATCTCACACTCTGATTTTACCTGTGGCACTATTGTCCTTCTGATCTTTGTGTTAGTCAAGATAGACAAGGAAAGTGAGAAGCAAAATATGGTTAAAAAAAGCAAGGACAGCTGACAGTTACCTTGAGTGTCACTGGATAAGGACTGTTCACCAGATGTGCATAGAAGGCAGTATGATGCTAAAATTATAGAGATTTATAATATTTAAATCTCTATAATTTAAATAATATAATAATTTAAAATCATTTATATTCTTGAGATCATCATATAATTAAACATTTACTCATTTCCTTTCCATCATACAAACTCTCCCATATACCCCTTCTTACTTTGTTTTCAAATCCATGGTTTCATTTTTTTATTAATTCTTGTTATATACATACATATATACATATCTGTCTGTATGTGTGTGTGCACACTCTGTGTGTGTGTGTGTGTGTGTGCGTATTTAAGTGAAAGAAATAGTCTTCCCTGGGAAAGACATTTCATGATACAATACCAGTTGGTTATCCAATACCAAATGGACATTCCTGAAAACATATACATACATATATCATGACATGGACTCAGCAGACTGTTTTTATGTGTTTAGGAAAGTTCTTTTACTGCAAGTCCACTTACAGTGAGATGGAAGGGGCAAGTATACACCAGTCTTCCCAACTGGTGAAAGAAATAAAGCTTTGGGGGCTGATAAGGATTTGTAACCAGACAGTTAAAAGGATAACTGTGATTTCTATTCCTAAATAAACAAAATGAAAATATATACATACATATGTACACACACACACACACACACATGCATACACACAGTGCTGCTGGCTGCAGAGAACAGATTTTTTTAAAAAAATATTTATTTATTATGTATACAATATTCTGTCTGTGTGTATGCCTG
>NC_022031.1:45002179-45007819 GCF_000317375.1 Microtus ochrogaster
CATTACAGATGGTTGTGAGCCACCATGTGGTTGCTGGGAATTGAAGTCAGGACCTTTGGTAGAGCAGGCAATGCTCTTAACCTCTGAGCCATCTCTCCAGCCCTCAGAGAACAGATTTTTGTGAAGACATATTTTCATGCCTATAGCTGGAGACTGCTCATTTGTTAATGGCTGTCCAGACCTGAAATAATCACACATAAAATATATTAATTACAACACTGCTTGGTCACTCACTTAAGCATATTGCTAGCTAGTTCTTATATCTTTATATTTATGGTTGTGAGCCTAGCCTTTAACGGCTGAGCCATCTCTCCAGCCCTAGTTCTTATATCTTAAATTAACCCATTTTCATTATTTTATGTTTTACGACAAGGCTCATAGATTACCGGTAAGGTTCCCAGATGTCTATCTCCTGTAGGTGGCTAAATGGCATCTCTCTAACTCTGTATTATTTCATACTCTATCTGCTTGGAATTCTTGCCTTGCTTTATTCTGCTAAGCCACTGGCTAAAAAAGCTTTATTCATTAACCAATAAAACAACACATAGACAGAAGGACTTCCCACACTGTTTCCTCTTTTCTGTTCAAATAAAAAAAAGGATTTAACTTTAACATAGTAAAATTAAGTATCAATTTTACTATGATCAATACCCGTATCAATCAAGAATTACAGTATCAATATTTATATCTACTTTATCTTTTATCATAACTGAGGAAAACTCTAATTATAACTATCTATTGTTCAACTCCATCAAAGACCCCAGAAGGACATAATATTATCTTAGTTAACAGGAAGTGTGTTGTAAGCAACTTCTAAAACTTTAAAATTGGCTGAGACATCTTGCTGCCTGGACAGTCACTAAAGGTCTTCTGAAACATTGTTGCATCCAATCTTAAACCTGCAGGCCCTTAGTAAAGGACAGACTTTTCCATGAAGCAGGAAATTTCAAAGGCAGTTACATCAAGTTTGGCACTCACTTTCTTCTGTGTCCTGCAGAATGTCTGGCAGATTCTTTCAAGAATCAGGGACCCCGAAGTACCACCCCACCTTTAGGCAAGTTTAGCAGTCATTTTTCTGTGGGTCCTGTATGTTCATTTCATAAAGCATAACTTCCAGCAGCCTAGGCAAGAGCAGGTTTTTGCCCAAATGGCTAACCAACGCCATAAAGAGACTCTTCAATGTCCATCAACCTTGGTTGGTGCTGCCACAAACAGGTATGTCTCATTATCATGAAATGTCGTAAGTTCTAAAAACATTTTAAATGACATACTCTGTTAGTTTCTGAAAGGTTTGAAGAATAAGTAGCCATCTGAAATAAAATTTTTGTATACCTCTAGAAAGCCTAACTAACATGACTACAAGTTTGACTATTATAGATGACTATCTATGAACCTGTATTTCTTAATTATACATTAAATTTTTAAATGAGCCACACAAACACCATATCCTAATCATCAGAAATATATATTCAAAAATTGACCTGAAATTTGTATCAGTAAACCAAGATCCATACCAATGTAAGGTATTCATCTCTATAGCATATCCCCTTTAAATGTAAACAAACATTTATAAACAATTTTAGGTAATTTGGACATTGTTCTCTCTAAACTGCTTTCTGATTTTTGTTGGATAAAGTAATTTTGGTTTACAGAGACCTTTCAGCTGTCTTAGTTCATCAAGCCACATTACTCTGAAATGAATCCATAGGTTCTCATCCTCTCTGGAAACAAAAGCAGAACTTCTTTTCCAAAGCAATATATCCTTAGAACCAAATTTTGAAGTCAAGATAGCTTTAATGTATATATGTTTGTTTAGCTTAGCAGCCTGTACTATAAAATATCTCTCTATACCGAGGTCATTCACAGTCCAAAAATTCAAAGAAAACACAATAATATACATAATCCAGACTTTCTGCATATTTTTCAACTTTACATGTTTTTTTGTTTTTTTTTTCTTTACTCCATTTTTTTTTTTTTTTTTTTTTGGTTTTTCGAGACAGGGTTTCTCTGTGGCATTGGAGCCTGTCCTGGAACTAGCTCTTGTAGACCAGGCTGGTCTCGAACTCACAGAGATCTGCCTGCCTCTGCTTCCCGAGTGCTGGGATTAAAGGCGTGCACCACCACTGCATGGTTCTTTACTCCATTTTTATGACTGTCTTTAGTCTGTCTCTTTAAAAACTTTACTTCTTTAAATAACTGTTTATGCTCTTTTCTTCTCTCTCAAGCCTATATACATTTATTTAACACTGTGACCCATTCAAAGGACTTTTTTAAAAAATCTGAATCTATCTTTATTGTGTATCTGTAATTATTGTAATTACTTTCTGACCAGGAGAGCTTTTATCCCCCAAATGCTAAGTGGGCATGGCTAGGACCAACTCTGTCACACCGCCTGTTGGCTCCACCTAGTCCAACGTGGCAGAGACATCTTCATTGCCTCTGATACTGCCAGGTGGGAGCCATCCTCACCACTTCAACTCTGGGTAGCACTATGCAACAAATATACCCTTTTTATCTGATTAAAAACCAAATCTTCCATGCAGTACACTACTTGGCCTGGAAATGTCTCTATGTATGGTGATGGGAATCTTCCATACTCTCCTGTTTATGCATACCTAGCATACTCAATCCAGCTGATTGCCCAATCAGGGATGTTGACCAGCAGGAATGCTATCAGGTACTTTCCTCCTAACCCTGAGAGGGCATAGAACCTCCAGGACCCAAAATATGTGTCTGGAAATGTGGATTACCCCTCTGTACTTTGGGTGCCATTCTGTAGGTAGGGGCTGCACATTCCTTCCCAGCTTTCCAGACCCAAAACTGTATTAACTACAACACTGCTTCACCAATCACTTATGGGTATTTCTAGATAGATTTTATATCTTTAATAAACCATTTCCATTATTTTATATTTTACCATGAGGCTTATGATTTACCAGAAAGGCTCCAGGCATCTGTCTCCTCTAGGTGGCTAAATAGCATATCTCTGACTTCACCTTCTTTCCTCCTCTATCTGCTTGGAATTCCTGCCTTTCTCTATTCTGATAAACAACTGGCTGAAATGACATTATTTATTAACCAATAAAAGTAGTACACATACAGAAGGACTTCCTATACCACATACCCATTTCATGTTTTCTTTAAGATACTCTCATTAGTGTAAGGTTGTTGTTTTATGAATATCCAAATGCATTTAGTTGTTTTCAGCTAGTATACAAAGACAGAAAGACAGGACCAGAAGTTCATAAACTCACTTTAAATTCCACTGAATCTCTCCATGGTGTGATTTTAACTGTCAGCAAAACAAAATTAGCTTAAGCAGATTCAATTAAGTGAGAATTTAAATATTGATTAAGCCAGTAATTTTTGCCTTTACCTTCACTATTGATTGTAATTTGGCTATAGTATGCCACAGAGTTAACACTGTAGTTAAGCTGACCAATTTAGAAATATCCAGGTTTGAACATTCATTGCCTAGATGTCTGCTCTTCCTTTGGCAATTATCATCACACATGCTAAAATATAGTGAAATTATGTTTCAAATACTATTTTGAAATATATCATTCTCTCTTGAAAAATGTTTTCAAAAGAAATTGAATAGTATCATGAGAGAAATTTTGGGGGATCTTGAAATATACAGATAACTATTGATTTTTGCAGAAAATAAGTATTAAATTCTACCAAGGATGAATACTCCCTGTGGTTGTCCATTGCAATGCAATCAACCCTGAATCCGTATGGACTGAAACAACCAAAATGGGATCACCAAGTTGTGTATGTGAGTATGTATGCAGACACACACACACACACACACACACACACACACACACACACACACATTCATGATGTGGGATTCCCCTCTGAAGTCTTCTGCTTCATGGAAAAGTCTGCCTGATACTATGGGCCTTTAGGATGAAGATGCCCCAATGGTAAAAAAGAACTTTGGGCAACTATCCAGACAGTGAGATGTCTCTGCCAATTCTAGAGTTTTGGTAGTTGCTTACAATTCACTTTCCATTTATTTGATAATATTATATTATTCTGGAATCTCTGATGAAGTTGAAGAATCAATAGTTACAATAATAGTTTTTCTTTAGTTATGATATGTTAACAGAGTAAAAGAACATAGAGCTTACAGGGTGGGGAAGTTCACTTTAAGCTCAGCAAATAGTTGAACTGGACTTATGAAAACTTATGATGCATTTTAGAATAATGGTGCCTGAAAAAGACATGTCAAGGATTACTGAGATAACCACAAGACAGAGCAGAATCAGTCTAAAAGACAAATAATGAAAGTTGGACCAAAATAATAAATATGTCTTCTAAGCAGTGCCATATAATAGTGGACAACAGTGGATTATAAATTGTGACTTAGGTTTTAGTTCTTGATACTGTGGTCAAAACACAAGTAAATTGCATAAATAATAAAATAATAAGTAATTATTTAAAACAAAAATAAAAGTATTGAGTAAGTATTTGACTAATTGCATATTTTATATAGTTTATGTGTGTAATTGGAAGTTTTCCTATGTCCTGCAGTCACTCTCAAATAATCACTCAGATGTTTAATATTACTGATAAATGTTTAGTTGATAGGTCAGGATTATTACTAGCTAACTCTTACATTTAACTAACCCATTTCTATTAATCTATGTATTGTCACATGGCTCATAGCTTATTACCTCATTTCTACATGCCCTGTTCTCTCAGTGGCTGGCTGGAATTTCCTGACTCCACCCTTCTCCTTCCCATAATCCTCAGTTGGTTCACCCCATCAATTCTTTCTGCCTGGCTACTGGCCAGTGTTTTATTAAACCATACAGTGTACAAGAAGATTGTTACACAGCATTACATTAAACAGAAAAGTGAATACATAAATAATTAAATAATAAATATTTAAATGATGTATTAACTGCTGAAAATTGAATAATTGGTTTCCCTTGATATATCTTTATAAGCCAATGCAAATTTTCAATTAAAAAGTACTGAAGCTAGAGTGGTGGCAAACACCTTCGTTGTCAGCATTTGGGAGGGAGAAGCTGATAACTCTCTGTGCATTTCAGGCCAGTCAAGGACACACAGTAAAAACAAGGAAAGAGAAGGTGAGAAATACTAAACAGCCAAGCATGTCACCACTGGCCTCTAATCATTGCTCCTTGAGAGGAAGTAGCAGGATGACTAGAAGTCAAGTAGGGTTTGGGCAATTTAACAGGATCTTGTTTCAAATTTAAAAAAAAAAAAAATTGAAAAGAGGGTCAGGAAAAAAGTTCAGTATAATAGTACTTTTCTTAACACGTATCAGACCCCAAACGTGCAATTTTCAATGCCAGAAAATGAAAATAATACTGAGTAGTAAATGTTTTCTTTAAAATATTCTGCCTTGAGAATTAATTATTTCAATACAAACATGAAGTAGTTTTAAATGAGTTGATTTGTTTAGCCTTCACATTTAAGCAATATGAATTGTGTGTCTTTTAATTACATCTTTTATTATTTTTTTTTAATTTATTTATTTATTGAGGATTTCTGCCTCCTCCCCGTCACCGCCTCCCATTTCCCTCCCCCTCCCCCGATTAAGTCCCTCTCCCTCATCAGCTTGAAGAGCCATCAGGGTTCCCTGACCTGTGGGAAGTCCAAGGA
>NC_022031.1:45008044-45026122 GCF_000317375.1 Microtus ochrogaster
TGGGTGTACCCCTCGCGGTCCTGAGTTCCTTGCTCGTGCTCCCCCTCCTTCTGCTCCTGATTTGGACCTTGAGATTTCTGTCCGGTGCTCTAATTACATCTTTAGGCTATTAAATTAACCTGTCCTTGTTTAAAGTTTGCTGACAGAAAACACCTGCTTCCTAGGTCAGAGGTGACAGCTTACCGCTCATAGCATTAATAATAATTCTGCAAGGCTGGTCCCATAGGGGGAGGACACTAGGTATGGACAATACTAGCACACCAGTGAGATGTGTAATGGAATTAAGTTATGAGCCTGGGAACCTAAAACTCCCATTCAGTGACTCCAATCACATCTTCTAATTTCGCTCCTCTTCTGATCACATTTGAAAGGAAGCATCCTCAATTGTTGCTTCAGATGAAGATATTATCTTTGTTTGCTATGCAAATATACTACAGATTGTATAATGCATCCTGTCTTGAGGTCACGCAGAAATGTAAAAGACCCAAAAGAAATTTCTCAAAATTAGACCCATCTCTCTTTTGACAAAATCCTGCTTTCAGGCAAATATCCCAGTGATATCTAACTCCCACTGCTTTGTTTAAATGAACTTGCTGAGGCTGTAAGCAAGCAACCTCTGAATGCCTCATGTTACTCTTGAGTACAATGGCTGTTAATGGGATCTTAGAGTAATGTCAAAATGGTGCAGTTACCTCTGCTGTGCCAGCTTGAATAGACTATCTCCATCCTTTGATTCTTGAATCTCTAAAGTGGAATCAATCCTCTACCACCACAAAAATAATTAGTTTATAAAAGTGAGAGGGAGGAAGGGAGGGAGGGATGGAAAAAAAAAGGAAGGAGATAAAGAGAAAGATCCTTCTAACTTTCTTGTTTATTTTTATGCGAGTCTGTTGGCTGATCTAGGAAGCCAATTAAAACCAATATACTTAAAAAATACGTGTTCCACTAATTCTATGTATGCATTTGGGATCTGGATCAAGTGAATGAGATTTATAAATATGATCTTACAATGGTTTTATTTTTTGTTGAATGACCAATATGTTTGTGATCCACTAATTTTACTTATGCATTTGGGATGTGGATCAAGTGAATGAGATTTATAAATATGATCTTACAATGGTTTTATTTTTTGTTAAATGAGCCATATATTTTTGAAAGAATTGTAAGGTCAATAGATACTAGGTTTGCAGTAGTAATTTTTTTTCTTTTTCTTTTTTATTGAGAAAAGAAAAAAAAACAAGTTTCCACCTCCTCCCACCCTTCCCCCCTCCTCCACCCTTCTCCCCCTCCCCCCACACCTCTCCCCCTCCCTCTCCAGACCAATGGGCAGTCAGGGTTCCCTGCCCTGTGGTAAGTCCTAGGTCCTCCCCCCTCCGTCCATATTTAGGAAGGTGAACATCCAAACTGGCTAGGCTCCTACAAAGCCAGCACATTATGTAGGATCAAAACCCCGTGTCATTGTCCTTAGCTTCTTATCAGTCCTCATTGTTTGCCATGTTCAGAGAGACCAGTTTTATCCCATGCTTTTTCAGTCACAGTCCAGCTGGCCTTGGTGAGCTCCCAATAGATGAGCTCCACTGTCTCAATGGGTGGGTGCACCCCTCGTGGTCCCGACTTCTTTGCTCATGTTCTCCCTCCTTTTGTGAATATCATTGAGAAATTACCTTTTATCCCTTAAGCAGCTACTTTGCAAGATAATTTATCAGAGAAACAGGAAAATAAATTTTGACATATTGTGTAGTGTGTGTGTGTGTGTCTATGTGTGTAGAAATGCACATGAGTGTTACTTCAAATGTATTTTACTCAAGAATTTATTTGTTGAATTTCATCATAGTTTTAATTACCAATTGTTTTTGTTCAATGTTCAATTCTGTGAAAGATGTCACTCTCAAAAGTTGTAAAAAACAAGTTAAATGACGCTTTTTGAAGACAATTTCTTGTTGAATCTTAACCTAAAATGCTAGTTTTCATGTCCCCTGACTTTACTCACTAAAATGAAGTCTGACAAAAGTTTCTAAATAAATATTACAGTGGGTTGGGGGTAAACCTGGATAACTGCTAAAGCTTAGGTAACACTGAGGAATATTTTAGCCTAAGTCAAAGTCAAACTGAATAGCATGATTCTTGAATTGGTAACTTCCAATGTAAGTATAAAAACACACTGAATATAAGTCACCAATCCCAAGAATCACTAAGCACTTCCTTTTTTTTTTTGAGCACTTCTTCTGAGGTAGCAAATATTCCTCAGATATTTAATGCTACTTACTTCTGCCAGCGCTTAAACATGTAAAGGTTTTCTATAAATTTATAAACAAATTGCTATATATTTTACAATACAAACAAGCACATTATTTATTTGGTTCACATTTTATTCCTAGAAAGGAAATACTGTTCCTCATAATGAGCTACATATGTAGGTAGGTTGGATAATGAAACCACTTGTACTGACAAGTCTCCAGTATAGCTTCTTTGACATCTGATAGGGCTCTATTGGATTCACAGTTCAGTTTGAACAGTTAGGTTTATTCCTTATCTTTCAAATGATTTCTGGATAGTTGTCAATCATATTTGTACTTTTCTTACAATCCAACACTTGTATGATATTTGGTTATCTCACTAACACCTATTACAGGTATTGAAAAGATTAAAAGTAAGAAGTACTGTATCAGATGGGATTAAAGAAAAAGGGAGATACAATGTATTTCTGTATCAATTTTCTGTAGCAAAGGGAAAGTGTTTAAAAATTTGGGTGGAAGAATTTCTAGGCCATTTGTGTTTTTAAATTGACCTTTGCAAAATGAAAGCTGAACTTTGTCTTACATCATGATAAGAAGGAGTTTTATAACTTTAGTAACCTGTTCACAGAAGTCGGATTCCTAACTTTCAAAAAAGATGAAGAGGCACAAATCTATTTTTCTAAATTGTTCAATGTTGAGGGGCTGGCTTACATGTCTTTGTACAGAAGTTCTGGGTTATAAAACTGGTGTGAAAGTTTTTAAAAAGAGAAACTGAATCTCGAGGGGCGAATAAAAATGACAACACTAAGCTTCTAAAGCAAGTGATTTAAGAAGGTCTACAGGAAGAACTCCTTTGATGAATATATTTGGGTTCATTTATGATCAATCTAGGAAGAGGACCGGCACAGGCAAGTACAACTCTGTTTTGAGATCAATCAGGCCACCTTGATCAGTGGTGAGGACCACACACGACCTTAGGTTTAGTAAAAAATCTGAGGCAAGTCAGTCTGTTTGAAAGGGCAAAGACCCTAATCTGAATTCGTATGTCTTCCTGGAAAGTGATATTAACTGCTCAAAATTCTATCAAAGGTGCGCATTCAAGCAATTCAACAATGTTTTCTGTAGAAGAAAAGTAGAGTCCATTCCTCTGTGTTACAGTAGAAATCCCCTGTATTCATCTTTGGACAATAGAGAAGATCCCCACAGAATACTTGTGTTATTGTTAAGTGCAAATATAAGATATGCAAGTCTATTCAATTCTGTGTTTGCATTTAGATAAAGAATGAACTTATATCTGAAGGCTTACTTTATCTTCTCTTCTACTGAAAACAATTCAAAATGCATCTCTTCAGCTAGGTATCTCCTCTTCTCATCATTTGGATGGTGAGTAGGGTATTTATATGTGATAAAGCCATAAGGACTTGAGTCTCCAGTCCTCTCTGGAATCACCCAGTGGATCTAAATTGATATTTAAGAAAACTTGTTTTTCCTAAGAACAGAGAGATTCTATAATCTCTCACCCCTAATCATCTTTTGTGCTAGTATTGGTGTAGAAGATTAGGGGTACTTGTCATAGAGGGTAACCTGGAATGAAATAGGGACCCTAGGCCCACAGGGCATTAATCATTTTGGCAACTACTCATGTGTAAATCACATTTCTATCTGCTCTTGATCTTTCTAGTGTATGGCAAGGTTTTCATTGCTAACCTCATTTATTTCAGATCTGAAGACTACTTGCCCCGTAGCTAAAATTACATTGTATATGGTCCTGGGCATACTTACAGCCCTATTGCAACAGGAACCGTCTTTTCAAAGCATTCCTGTCCTTGAAAGAAGCAACCAAGGTACTATTTTACCACCCTTTGTTAAGTCTGTTCATCCATTATCAGGATATACAGGCAAGTGCTGCAGTGGGAGACTCCTATTTCTCCTTCTCTCACTCTGGCCCAATAGTTACTTAGGTGACGAGACACCAGTTACCAGAGGATACCCATTTATCTTCAAGTATAATTCTGGATCCTAATCTTTATTCCTCTAGAAAGCTACAATTAAGTTAACATATTATCCTCCTTGCTATAAATATCATGAATTGTAATACACCTGAAACTTTACCTATTAGCAATCCAGTGAATTAGTTTCCTTCTAGATTATGGGAGGAAACTGATCCCACCCAAAAGGGGTGAGATGAAAGTGTTTGCAGGGGATTCATTTGAATTTGGTGGGTGCTTTTGATGAAAGGTGGATAAAAGGAATCTCATTTAATATAATGCATTGTATAAGGTTTCATTTTATTCTTGGAAACACACACTTCTACCTTCCAAAGATGTCACTGTCTGAATGCTTCTTATGAAGTAGCAAAGCTAGTAACTCTGCATGCAACTGTGGATTTTGATTTTCCAACCAAACTGTAATTATAATAAATAGTATACTAGATTTTTAAAGTAACTTTAATACATGCTTTAGTAGTCTCCCTTATTTCGGTATTTCTTTCCATTTAACAAAGAGGACGTAACAGATGACAGCTACTCCCCTATAAGCCTCAAAGTTTTTCTTTATTTGCTCAAGAACAGCATTTTTTTATAATCTGAGATATCTGTTAAAAGTTTTTAATATTTCATAGTTAAATTTTGAGCTATTGATTAACTTATAACTGTTGACATTAATATTTATTTCATGCAATTAAACAATTATTGTAGATTGGTACATGTATATTTGCATCATATATATTTTTATATATATACATGTATATCTCATTTTATCAACTAGGTGAGACCATGCAACTCACCACACAGATTCTATATATATTCATTGATGACTTTCCTGGCTTTTAATCTTCATTGTCTTCTTTTGAGGTAGCAATTGCTTTTGTCTGAATATTTCACAAGCCCTGACTTGATTTGTTTCCGTCTTCATTAATTTATATCTTGAGGTTGGAGTCATTATAACATAAAAGGGAATAGTTATCTGTGTTTGAAGCATGGTTGTTAGCAGGGTGTCTACATTGTACAACTGTGTTAGAAAAGCCTGGGGAATAGGAACAGAAAGGAATGATGTCAATTATCTTAGCCTCTCATTATTTTTCAAAGTGGTGATATCAGCATTGCCTTCAGAGAAAAGACACTTTGATCATTTTTCCTGGGCTTGTAAGTAGATTCTTAGTGACAGGCTAGCTTTATACAATGCCATCCCATAGCAAGCAAGATGGCTAGCACAAGAGTCAATCAATAAAAAGAAATAAACCACAGAAAAAGGGAGAGCTAGTGACTTCTCTGAGGTGCCATGTAGGAAGCACTGTGGAATGGGACAAAAACCTCTTGGGCATCACCTGCCAATCCTTGCTCAATAAAAGCTTACCGCATTAAAAGATAGCTATAAGTAACTATAAAGCTATATCTTTCATATTCAGGTGAAGGGTGTGAAATTTCCCTTCTAGTCACAGTTGAACAAAACACATTTTAGAATTAGTCTCTGTTTTCTGTTGTCATTTTATTACAGCCGTGAATGCCTGGTCACCAGTACAAAAACAGAAGTCAGAAACATCTGTTAGAACTAAATATAGTTAAAAAAAATTTAGTAAAATATGCTTCCCAGAATGAGGGATATATACAAGACTCTTATTAATTCTCAAGAGTCTAGCTGGCTAACAACAGAAATACATTAACATAATTTCTGACAAAAGTAACTTTTATATTATTTAAAGACATCGCTGAAACAGTTAAAGTAGATGGCAGCAGCCAAAGCGGGAATGAAGCTGTATTTTGAGGGACCCTATGGTCAGGATTTCCAGGTCAAAGGCCAGAACAGAGCTTAGCAGGTATTACAAACCATGTCTACAAAGGTAGCTATGTCAGCCGTTCTGAGAAAGGTGAGCGGTTTCTTACATCCAGGAAGGTGAAATTTAGAGACACAAACTTGTCAGCATAGTGTGCTCTGCAATACCAGCCGGAGTCAGTCCCTGGTGGTCTCCTCTCTCTAAATCAAAAGTACATCATGTTTTAACATTTTTAAGCATTTCTACTCACTCTCAGAGATTTTTAATAAATTATTTTATGTTGAAATATATTTATTTTATACTAGAAACTATTTGTCATGTTGCAGATACTGAACTTTAATATAGAAAAACACAGTAAGCAACCACAAAGGGATTAATAATAGCAGTGACTGATTAGATACAGAATTTACAGAACAGAAATTTTTTTGTTATGTGAGGATATCATAAGAAATTCCTGCTATTATCTTTTTCAGTGTTCATTTTTATTACATGCCATTCTTTCTGTCATGAGGTTTTTGCTTTTCTTACTGAAAATACAAAACATAAAATTTTCCTTTCTGCATATTAATTTTGTTTTGTCAGCATTTTATCAAATGTCAATAGTTTCTCTAATTTACAAATCTCATTTTTCCTTAGACTACATACATTGCCTTAGGATTCATAAGTTGACACCACTACGAAGATAGATGCTGTGTCAGTCTGTTAGAAGAAAGTAGGTCTTTTATTGCTTTTCACTACTTAGTGCTAGAACTGTCCTAGGTCTTCCTTATAGTCTCCTTACAACAGTAGAGGTAACGCAGCTGTGTATCCCTCATTACATATTTGTGATTTTTTTTAAAAAAATCACTCACTCCTGCCTTCCTTGCACAAGCATTTGCTTTCTTCTTCCTGTGTGCTGGATACTTTGCCAAGACCTGGGGAGAGAGTGAGCCTCTTTGGAGACCCTCACTGAATTTCTCCACACTTAGAGGAGTAGGGGGATTTAGAACCACCTTGCAGCATCAATATGAATGTCTGCTGTGCAGAAGAACTTGACCCTTATTGTCTGACTAAAACCTATCTGGTCCGGCTTTGGAGGCTGCCTTTATTGATTTCCCATGTAAAACACTTTCATTGCCCTTTCAGACTTAAAGCCATCATTAATCTAAACTTGAGCTCTGAAACACATCACTATAGAAATTTTGGAGACATGTAGATTATGCATATACTACTGTAGGCTGTATTTATTGAGCTAGGAATAGGTCTAAGTAGTCATATGTGTTGTCTCATTTAATACGGAAACAGTATGAGACAGTTACAATGGTAATAATGAGTTTGTGCAAGCCCCATGGGAGGCCTGATCCTTTCTGAAGAGAGATGGAGGAGGAGTGGAGGGGGAGACTACTAGCAGACTACTTCCAAGCACTGCCATCCTCACTACTGTGCTCCCTGTATCCCTAGAATGCCCTAATCATCACTTTCATTTTACAGACAAAGGCCAAACGAGAACAGTTGAATAATGCATAGAGGGTTACAACACTTGTAAACTCTGGGGCTCCAAATTTCAGTCAGATTAGTTTGAACTCTGAATTGGAAAATACTTCTGTGTATCACAAAAAAAAGATAAACAAATAAACAAAACCCACAAGACACTATGAATGCATTCATTTATTACAGGCAGAAAGTTTACCTCTCTTCCCTTCCTTGCAAAGCATCTCCATCAGGGCCCAACTGTCTGTGTCTGAAAGGACAACTACTCCACAGTTGGCTCTCAGAAACTCTTCTCAGAACAAATCAAACCATGTCTCAAACTAGTCTTGCTTTCATTTTAACTATTTAATTCATTTTAACTTATTTAATTTTCATGCATTTACTTTAACATTTAAATGAGAAATTTGGCTTACATGGAGGGGTCATTAGTTTTCCAAAATATTCTCAGGATGTTCTTTCTAATGCTAAATTAGAAATAAAATTTGTAATTTTGAGAGTTTTAGTTGCTTTGGGAATGGCATCATGATGTCACAGATGAAAGAACCCAATTATCATTGCATTATGATAAAATGTTTCAAATGTCTATCTAGGAAGATACATTTAAGGTCTTAAAGAAAAAAGTTTTCTTGGCAACAGTTTCAAGATATACAGAATAAATAAGTTAAATGCACATGAAGCCAGCATCACTGTCTGCTGGGTCAGAGACATACCCACCCCAGGAATCTGTGCAAGGTTATTCCTGCTCAGCGCTGGGAGATGGGGTTTGTGGCTCTGGCTCCCTGTTCTCCAGCCTGCTGTTCTGCTAGCCCAGTTGCACTGTCTTCCAGCTGTTCATCTGTTAGCCTGCTCCCAGAGAACTGTTAGAGGTCCCGATGGTTCTGTTTAGCACATACAGAACAATTAAAGAAAAAATTCACTTATGAGGGAAAGTGAGTTCTGACTCCTTGAGGAATATCCTATTGATGGCTATTCTGCAGGTCAGACATTTACAAAGAAAAATGTCCCAATAACAAACGGTGCTGACAGAAAGTGTACACAGCATAACCAACTCTTCCTGATTCAGACCACACACGTTGGATGACATTTTCATCTGTCACACAATTCTCTGTGCCTTTAAATAAATATCTTATTCCTTAGTCCCAGTTTTCCATTTTCCATTTCCTGCAAAGTATCATAAGGATGATCTGATATTATATATGTGAGCACAGTAAGACAGTACAATTAATCCAATAAATAAAATCTACCCATTTCTGGGTAAGTATTCTAACAATGACACCATGGGTTGTGGGATCATTTATATTATATGATAAGGATTCAGGGTTTTTTGAGACAATTTGCTTATTAGGGCAAGGAACAACATTTTTCCAAATAACTTTAAAACTCAGTAAGTATCTATTAGAAATCAGAATTCCTGAGGATGGCTAATTACATTTGCCAAATATCCTGGGTTGTTTGTGCTTCTCCTAGTGCCACCACTTCATGTATACTTTTCCTGTCAATGCAAGCGCTTGCCTCAGCAGCTATAGGTCATGCCCAGACCTGACAGTATCTTGTTTATCTGGTGTAGGCCTGAGGAAATCTTTCCTGAGGTTTCACACTGATTTCCTCCCATGGCATCCTCATCAGTTCTGCCCATAATTTCTTCTCAAAATGACAATTTAAGAGGCAAAGTTCCACTGCGTCTGCTATATTATATCAAGATTGGCCCATATCTGAGTCTACTCTCCACGTGGGGGTATGAACATCTATGGTGAAGTGCACTCTTGAAGACATAAATATTTGGAAAATCAGAACTCTGCTTGGAATAATGAAAGGCAAGCTTGATAATGCCATGCAATTAAGGGATGTCACTGTAGCTAGAGCTATGACATCGATGAAAAGGGCATGAACGTGGAGGTATAGTTTGGCTGAATGTGCTAAACATTCTGTTTTTAATTTTTTAAAAAAAAGAAACACTTTGGGAAAACTAAAGCTATCATCATTTACAATAGCACAAAAGAAAGCTGAGTTTGAAGTCTAAATAGAGAGAGTTCTAGAAACTCCAGATCAAAAGGAAAGGACTGAGGACTCATCATACAAAAAAAAAAAAAAAAAAAAAAACCACAACTAAAACTATAGCGCTAAAATTTAAGAAAAAAATTAAGAAGAATGACAACTTTTTTCCAAACAAATATGAAAAAAATGAGGCCATCTTCAGTGAATAATCACCAAGTTTCAGGATGGAGGTGAAGAGATGGTTCATACATTATATGCTACTAACATAAGACTGAGAACCTGTGTTCATGTCTCCAGAATGGACATTAACAAGCCTGGCTCAGAGTTGTGCAATTCTAACCTCAGCACTGGGAAGGTAGAGAAAAAACTACTTTGACTTCTGGCCTGCCGCTCAAGAGTATCTGGGAGGTTCAGATTCAGTGTGAAAACCCACCTCAAAAAATAAGATGTAGCGTGGCTAAGGAGGGAGCTCAGATTCAGCCTCTGGTGCAACTCACCCACCCCCCATTTCAAGGTTATAGCAGATTGAGAAGAAATGTTAACAGAATATAGTGCTATAAAATGAGCATAATTAAACTGAACTTAAAATTATAGTAAAGGAATAAAATTCTGCTTAAGATAAAATAAATAGAATAGACTTTATAGAAGACTGAATCCATTATGTGTATAATACAAGTGGGGAATGGTCCCATCCAGAAAAAGACTATAGTGAAGAATCTCCTTGTCAGTGATTGCTGAGACATAAACAAGATTGATGTGATTAATGGATATACTAAATGATATGAGTATATTTTAATAATGATAAATAAAACTGTCTAAGAAATGCAAATGTTTTTGTATGGTATAAAAACATAAAAAGTTTGTTAGACTCCAGAACAAAGAGTGGGTAGAAAGATAAAAAGTATTCATCCAGTTTGAGTTTTTAAAATGTGAAAAAAGTATTAATTGTATTTAATTAAAAGGTTAAGAAGAATGGAAAGAATGAGAGATAGTATGGAGAAAGGATGAAAGAAAGGAAATGTTGACGTTGTTCAGCATTTGAGGAATGACATCATCATAACAGAGGAGAGTAGCTAGTCTCCAAGTGTCTTTCAAGAATGCCCCATGTATCACACATCATTTTTCATTCCCTTTTCATGTGCACCAAATGCATTTTATGTGTGATAAACTGGTGCTGAGATCAGTCACTGATGTCAGGTGAAAAAAACTTACGTTTTTATTGGGAAATTTTCCCTCTATCTTTTAGTTCTCGCCCTCTCTCACTCTCGCTCACTCTCTCTCTTCTCAGTATGTGTTTTATCTCTTTCTTGTTCTTTTCTCACAGTTACTTCATTCCAACAAATATTCTACTATCTTCTAAACATTTGGGGACAATGACTTGTCAAAGAGCGTCCTAGTTCGCTGCCAGAGAGTCACAGAAGACTGGCAAAAGCCAATAGCCTGTACTTGGAAACTCATAAGAAAGAGAATTGAGGGGACCTCAACACATGAACTCATGCATATATACACCCTCACACATACATAAACACCAAAGCATATCCATTGGCTCTTACATAGAACTTGCATAATGCAGAGAAACTTTTGTAAAAATAATGTTATATTTCTGTGTAGCTCAGAGCTTCTTTGAATTTCTGTGTGTGCACATATGTGTGCAATTGTGTGTACCTGTACTTGTATGCAGAGGACAAAGTAGGGCTCCTAGTTACTTGTGGCAGGACAGGGACTGCATGGGTGATTCTCAGCTACAACTAAATCAATGTGACTTAAAAGGAGGATAATGTGGGGTTTCCTCAATATACTCCTTACTTCCTCTGCTCAGAGTTTCTCTGAACCTGGAGTTCACCGTTTCAGTTTCTAATCTCCAAAACTTGGGTTAAAGTTATAAGAAGCTATGCCCATTTTTTTATGTGGTTCAGGTAATTCAAAGACAGTTTCCTATGCTTACAAAGCAAGCAGTCTTGCCTGCTGAGTAATATCCTCAGTCAACATATGTTTTTCCTGAAGCCGCATTTACATCTCATGATTCTGGAAGAAATAATATATCAGAAGAACAACTTAATCATGATCATCTCAGAGGATGGTGAAACAAAGCAAAGTTTTAGTTTTTAGAAATTGAACATTACTTGGATGACACTAAGTTCAAATATTTAAGTGAATTATAAATATTAATGTGTTTAGTTCCTATTACAATAGTATGAAGAAGATATTCTGAGAAAGTATAGGAACTAAACCCTCATTCTGCAGAAAGAAGACGTAAATTAAAGGGAAAACTGACCATCATCATACAATCAGCAAGTAGGGTAACTTCCTTTAAAGTGAGTATTTTCTACTATTATATAACAGGCAATCATGATAATGGATTTACAATAAATGATAATACAAAGAGTAATTTTTCCTACAAGAATGTTACATTATCTGGGAAAGCGTGGCCATAGTTTCAGAGAGAAAAGCAGTGGAAGAAACTCTTATGAAGCTGTTCTGGGAGAGGCTTAGGAAGCAATCAGTTTCAATTGCAGGAAAGTGAGAGGCCATTCTATAGACGTCATTTAGAATGAACTGATTCCCTATCAGATGTGGGGGCAGGTGAAGATCTTTCCCCATTCTGTAGGCTTCCATTATATCTCATTAACGGTGTCCTTTGCCTTGCAGAATCTTTTCATTTCAGGAGGTCCTATTTATTAATTGTTGATCTCAGTGTCTGTGTTACTAGTGCTAAATTCAGGAAGTTGTCTCCTGTGTCAATGCTTTCAAGGCTGCTTCACACTTTCTCTTCTATCAGAATCAGTGTAACTGGATTTATGTTGATGCCTTTTTCCCACTTGGACTTGAATTTTGGGCAAAGTGATAGATATGGATCTATTTGCATTCTTCCACATCCTAACATCCAATTATGCCAGCACCATTTGTTGAAGATGCTTTCTTTTTTACATCATTTAATTTGTGTTGGTTGTCAAAAATCAGGTGTTCATAGGTGTGTGGAAATACCTCACAGTCTTTGATCTTATTCCTTTATTCCTCCTGTGTGTTTTTATGCCAATACCATGTGATTTTTATTACTACAGCCTTAGAGTAAAGCTTGAGTAGGGAATGGTAGTCCCTTTATTATACAGGATTGTTTGAGCTATCCTGAGTTTTTTGTTTTTCCAAATGAAGTTGAGTATTGTTCCTTTGAAATCTGTGCGGAATTGTCTAGGTATATTGATGGGGACTGTATTGAATCTGCAGATTGCTTTTAGTAAGATTCCCATTTTTCACTGCGTTAATCCTGGTGATCCACAATCATGGGAGATCTTTATATTTTCTGATTTCTTCTCCAATTTCTTTCTTCAAAGACTTGAAGTTCTTGTTATACAGGTCTTTCACTTGTTTGATAAGAGTCACATCAAGATATTTTATACTATTTGTTTCTATTGTCAAGGATCTTGTTTCCCTAATCTCCAAACTATAGAAAGAACTCAAGAAACTAGGCATCAAAACACCAAATAATCAAATTAAAAATAGTATACAGATGTAAACAGAGAATCCTCAGCAGAAGAATCTCAAATAGTTAAGATACATTTAAGGAATTGTTCAGAATCCTTAGTCATCAAGGAAATGAAAGTCAGATCAACTCTGAGACACCATCTTAGTCCAGTCAGAATGGCTAAGATCAAAAACACCAATTGTAGTAGGAGACTGCTTGTTCATTTCCCAGTCACCCAGACTTCCAAAATAATCACTCAGAAACTATATTATTTAAATTACTGCTTAGTCAATAGCTTGATCATATTTCTAGCTTGCTCTTATTTATTAAATTAACCCATTTCTATTATTTTTATATTTTACCACGAGGCTAGTGACCTACTGGCAAGGTTCCATCTGGCAGCTCGCATCTTTCCCCTCTAGCAGCTACATGGCAACTCATGACTCGCATTTTTCTCCCAGAATTTAGTTTCGTTTTGCCTACCTAGCTCTGTTCTGCCCTGCTATAGGTCTAAAGAAGTTTCTTTATTCATTAATCAATCAAAGCAACACATAAACAGAAGGACTTTCTATACTAACCAATGACAGCTTACATTGGAAATAATGTAGAATAGGGTGAACGCTCCTCCTCTACTAGTGGGAGTGCAAACTTATGCAGCCACATTGGAAATCGATAGGGTAGGTTTTCAGAAAATTGGGAATCAATCTAGCTCAAGATCTAGCTACACCAATCCAAAGGATGCTCAATTATTCCACAAGGATACTTGACCAACTATGTTTATAGCAGTGTTATTTGTAATAGCCAGAACCTGGAAACAACCTAGACATCCCTCAACAGAAGAACAGTTAGAGAAAACGTAGTGCATTTCCACAATGGAGTATTACGTGGCTGTACAAGCAAGGATAACATGAAAGTTGCAGGCAAATGGACAGTACTAGAAAACATCATCCTTGGTGAGGTAACCCAGACCCAGAAAAACAAACATGGTATATACTCACTCATAAGTTGATATTCGGTGTAAAGGATAACCAGGCTACAGTACACAACCCCAGAGAGGGTAGGTAACACGGAGGACCTAAAGAGGAAACCATGAATTTCCCTGTGATGGGTGGAGAGAGAAATGAAAGAGATGACTTGATGGGGGCAGCATTTCAGGGTTAAAAATGAACCTGGTACCAGGGAAACTCTCAGGAATCTGCAAGAATGACCATAGTTCAGACTCCTAGCTATAGTGGAGAGGATGCCTGAACTGACCATCTCCTGTAATCCGATGGATGACCACCATAATTGTCATCAGAAAGCATTCATTCAGTAACCAATGGAAGCAGATGCAGAAATGCACAATCAGCCACTGGCAAGAGCTCAGGGAGTGAACCTGAAGAGAGGAAGGTAAGATTGTAGGAGCCATGGGTGGTCAATGTCATGATGTGGAAACCCAGAGAGATAGCCATCCTGAGCTCCTGAGAGCACAGGGACTCTGAACCAACAGCTAGTGAGCCTGCATGGTACTTACCTAGGTCCTCTACCTATAGCTTGGTCTGTTTGTGGAGCTCCTCGCAGTGAGATCAGTACTTGTCCCTGGTGATTCTGCTGCTTTTGAGAACCTATTTTCCTGGGGGCTGGAGAGATGGCTCAGTGGTTTAGAGCACCGTCTGCTCTTCCAGAGGACCTGAGTTCAATTCCCAGCAACCACATGGTGGCTTACAACCATTTGTAATGAGATCTGGGGCCCGCCTCTGGCGTGTGGGCATACATGGAGGCAGAATGTTGTATACATAATAAATAAATCTTTGAAAATAAAAAAGAGAGAACCTATTTTCCATGCTGGGTTGCCTTGCCCACTCATGATACAGGGAGAGGAACCTGGTCATGCCTCAACATGATGTGCCATGCTTTGGTGATGCTTATGTGAAGTCTGCTCTTATCTGAACTGAGACAGAGGAGGGCAGGCAGGAGAGAGTGAAAAAAAGGGGAGAAAGCTGGAGAAGGATAGAAAGGGGAAACTGTGATCATGATGTAAAATAAATGGAAAAAATAATAAAAAAGAAGAGAATGAACTAATTCCCTGTGGTATATGGAATTAGCAAGAAGGCAAATGTAGCCTTCTTGCTACATAAAAAGCTTAATATTGCAAATAAATAGAAGATGTTTTAAAATCGTGTATATTTTAAACATGGAGGATTGTAATTGCTGAGAATTGTAAAAAATATATATTAATGGTGATTCAAAACTTGCCGTGCTTTGAATTTGTGCCACTATGAGCTTAATGGTAAATACTCCCTACTTCTAAGATGCCAGGGTGAAGGAAGCAATACCTTACACAAGGCTGAAAAAGAAACGCATGTAGATGCAGTGCCTGTCTCTCCACAGGGAAAGGGCAGACACTACTCATCAGCCTTTATGGAAGAACAATTGTAAGGTGCAAGATAAGAGGGTGTAGGTGTATGTCGATGACTTTGATAAATTTTAAAGTAAGAAAACAGCTGAGAGAAGGTAGAAGATAAAAATGGAGTTTGTTGAAAAGCTTAATATTGCAAATAATTTCTTCTTACCTTGAAGGGAGTTGAGGTCCTGAAAAACAGTGATAAAAGGTATATTGAAGTTAAAAGGGTATTTATTAAAGGACCAAAGTTCAACAATGTAGGAAACAAAAACAGTAATGTTACTATCAATTTTTAAGAGGAAAGGCAAAGAAAAGCAAAATTGTAACCAGAACTGTCACTCAGCTGGGTGACATGAACAGTCATTACCTAAATAAGAAAATGATGGTGCTCCTTTAGACTCAGCCTGCTACTGCAAAGAAAGGGAGTTGAGTGGATATTCTTCAGGAGGGGTTTCCATCATGTTTATTTTTAAATAAAATTTTCTCATTTATTATCAAGCTTATGGATTTTTAGAGAAAAATAAACAATGATATAGAGCAAAAGATATCATGGAGATGAAATTATCAAGTAAACACTAAATTGGAAAATAATCTCAGCTGTGTAAGGCAAAGTCTTGATCTTTGTACCACATGAAGAAACTATTTCTATCAAGTAAGGAAAGAAGAAAATGTGTATTTAAATAGTTTGGAAAAAATACAAATCAAGAACACTGTGATGGCTCAATCCAGTAATCCCGGCATAAGGGAAAAGAGGCACAAGAATCAAGAATTCAACACCAGCCTCAGCTTTGTATCCTGTCAAATGATACCCTAAGTTACATGAGACTCACCTGTAAAGAAATAAAAGCTACTCAAATGCTCCTCATTGTCCAAAAAAAAAAAGAGAATAGAATAAAAATAGTAAATACAAATTCAATATGAGTATGTAAATGGTCATTAAATAACCAAACACTAAAATTCAATAAATATCATTTTACCATAATATGTCATAAAAGATAAAAATAAAATGTCAGTCAAATTTTTATATGACTGCATTATATTTCTCTTTGATCCTACTTCATGTTCTGGCTTTGTGGGAGCCTAGCCAGTTTGGATGTTCACCTTCCTAGACCTGGAGGGAGGGGGGAGGACCTTGGACTTTCCACAGGGCAAAGAACCCTGACTGCTCTTTGGACTGGAGAGGGATGGGGAAGAGGAGTGGGAGAGAGAGAGGGGGGTGGGAGGAGGGGGAGGGAAATCGGAGGCTGGGAGGAGGCAGAATTTTTTTTTCAATAAAAAAAATAAAAATCCTAAAAAAAAAAAGAGAGAGAACTTCTCACACTATTTAAAATAATTACGACATTTCCCTCACAAATACACCTGGAGCTTTATCAATCTCCCTGGTGATTCTAGATTTAGTCAAATTCACAATTAATACTAAATCTCAAAGAAGGTATGACAAAATATTTATATATATATATATATATTAAATTTTTTGTAATAAATCTGTGAACAGAAAATACTAATATTTAAGACATGGAATATAGAATCAACTGTATTGATTTTTTTAATGAACAACCGATTCTCAAAGAATTTAAAAAACTATGTGCAAAGAGATCCAATAAATAAATAAATAAATAAATAAATAAATAAATAAATAAATAAAATTTGCCAAAGTGTTAATAGCTGAAATATGTTGGGAGATGTTTTCTATAGTATTTTCCAAAACCACTGTGACAGTTTCAAATTTTTCATAGCAACATTTGTAGAAGGAATAATTATATAAATATGACAGATGCTCTTTCTTTGTAAAAAAAAACTTGAAGGTTATGTAGATTAAAAAAAATCCCTTAAGAAGTCAGGGAAATGCAAATCAAAATGTTTAGCATGATTATGCTCATAGATAAAATTATTAATATCTTGGCGTTGGTCCTCATGATACATGTGAAAAGCCCTTATTGACAAAAATGTTCCTGAATATCTGGACTATTTAATAAATTAGCAAATCTATGACTAATGGTGGGAAGAAATTTAATAAGTAAATAATAGTGCATTTCAGAAAATGGAAAATTTCCACTGAAATACATTGTGGAGATATGTTTTCTGAAAATACTTACAATGTTGTTAGGCATAAAATTGGGCTGTAAAATATGTATAGACTTTGAAAATATCTTATTTTTATGGTGTTTGATTATTTAAAAATAAAGAATAATTGCAACCTAAATTTTTAAGTGACACACACAAGCTAAATATAATATAAGCTAAGTTAATTAAGCAGCTATAATGAAAACTAAAAGCTAAATACATTAAGCAGTTATACTTATGGTTAGAAATATATTGATTTTTTCCTTCTAATTTTCCAAAGTAAGCAAGACACAAATCAGCAGCCCACACTATGAATTATCATTTTCGGGAAACATCCCCTTTCATACCAAGAATAGACAAAATAAAAGATTGAGCCAGAACAGCAACAACAAAACAGATAAAACTTGTAGAAGCAACCATTTCATCGAAGACCGCATAAAATGTCTTTGTTGCTCAGAAAACAAAAGACTTAATATGCTTACATTTAGAAAGGTTGCATAGACATCTTGAAGTCTTAGTATTTTCAGCCACTCGGTGATGTAGGTCAGTTGATAATGTGTTTTCCTAGAATGTAGTAGTTGCTGGTTCCTCCATGACACAGCACCATATCAACACATATGGTAACTCATACCTTGTAAATCTAGTACCTGGGAGGTGGAGAAAGGAGGAATATATATATATATATATATATATA